>NW_027505842.1:0-134221 GCF_021521415.1 Bidens hawaiensis
TTCTTTGTTTTTCTTATCTCCTTACCTCATTCACTCATACGCGCGCATACACGGTTTACCTGTAGAGATGTCGACGCTACCATCATCATCATCCGATCAGATGACTCCTGCTCATGGGAAGGAGCCGCAGCTACCTACCTCATCGCCACCACCGTGTAGTCCCGGAACTCGAAGCTCCCGCACCGAAGAGGTATCGCTTATCCGGAGGCATGTACAAAAACGAAGTTAGCTGGGATTGGTACCCTAATATGATTAGGCGTATGGTCTATCGCGAACAAGTTCCCCCGCTACCCCCACCCAACCATCCTGCTTACCCCAACACCCTACCACCCATAACCGAACCTGTGGAGCGAGTTCTCGCAGCTGTCGTTTCTTGTTTGGAGCGTGACGTGGGTTACATGCGCTATACGAGAGCTAACGTTTCCGGACTGTTAAAAGATGGAACCAAGACTAAAGAGGAAATTTCCCGCATGACAGCGGCCATGAAGGAAATGCAAGGGGCTAGTGATCAACAGATGAAGATTATGAGAAAGATGCAAGCCGAGATGATAGACTTGCAAGAACAACTCCAAGTAGCAAGGACTCGAACTGAGATAGCTTTAGAGCATTGCGATGTCTTACAAATGCAAATTGCTCAGAACGCAGCCGAACCTGAGGCAGAGCCTGAGGCAGAACCTGAGGCAGAGCCTGAAGAGGAACTCGAAGAAGATCCCGAAGAGGAGCCTGAGGAGGATCCCGAGGAAGATCCCGAGGAGGAACCTGAAGAAGAACCGGAGGAAGAACCGGCTGAGGAGGAGGCACACTCAGAGGTGTCCTCAGATGATGACATCTAATGATGATAACTCCTAGATGGAGGGGTTCTCTCCATCCAAACTATTATTTTCTATGATTTTAAGGATTGATTTTAAATACTTTGTAGCGAATACAATGGTTTTAATCATGAATTATTATTTGGATTAATATATGGTTGTGATGTGATGTTTGTTCCTTTTATTCCTCTCTTACCTTTCTTTTTATTACATGTATGGTGTGTTGCATATGAAACCGAGAATTCATGTTTAACATCTATGTTGTGATTCTAGGAAATGGCTAGAAGAAACGCTGGACACGGTCGTGGTAATATCAACTTGACTGCAGAACTCCAAACTCTGCTGAACGACCACGGCGGCCGCTCTAGCCGCACATGTTCAGAACCAAGCTGGAGGTCCAATTGCAACGTGTACCTTCAAGAATTACCATGACTGCAAGCCCAGTATGTTTAAGGGCACTGAGGGAGCTATAGGATTCCTGCGTTGGGCTGAGAAGGCCGAATCGGCGTTTGAAATGTGTAATTGCCCCCCTGCCAGTAGGGTCAAATTTGCTGCTGGAACACTTGAAGATTCTGCCCTCACTTGGTGGAATTCAAACGTGCAGATCCTTGGATTGAACTGGCTAACGCTATGAACTGGAGGAGTTCAAGAACATGATGCGAGAAGAGTACTGTCCGAGAGAGGAGATTGCAAAGTTGGAGTCAGAGTTTTGGTCATTGAAGATGGTGGGTTCAGAAATCGAAGCCTACACCACCCGTTCTCACGAGTTAGCTGTGATGTGTCCACGGATGGTAGACCCGCCGAGTAAGAGGATTGAAATGTATATTGATGGGTTAGCAACGCAAATTCAGGGCATGGTGACGTCTTCCAGACCAGCCACGATTCAACAAGCGATTCGGTTAGCTCACAAACTAACGGATCAAGCAGTGACCCAAGGTGCGCTACCACCTAGGGGTTCGACCACTAAAGCCCGTGACAACCCGAGTACTGACAACAACAGCAACAATAACCCGAGCAATGGAAAGAGAAAGTTTGACAACACCAGATCCTCATCCTCGAATCCCCCACAGCAACAACACTACCGTAAGCCCGAACTCACTCGGGGCTTCAACAATCAGGGTCACAATAACAATAACAACGGTGGCGGGCAGGGTTCGAGCGGATATGCTGGGAAATATCCGAAGTGCAACAGGTGCAACTATCATCATGCTGGCCCGTGTGACCGTGTCAAGTGTCTGAGATGCGGAAAGATAGGTCACCAGGCAAAGGAATGTAGAGGAGACCTTGCGGCAAAGGGTGCTCCTAAACCACCTATGACGACTAAAGGATGTTTCGAATGTGGTCAGGAGGGTCATTTCAGGAAAGATTGCCCCAAGCTGAAACAGAACGAGAACAATGGAAGTGGCAGTGGTGGTGGAAGCAATGGTAAAGGAAGAGCTTTCGTTATTGGGTCGGGTCAAGCCCGCAATGATCCGTACGTGGTGACTGGTAAGTTTCCTGTGAACGATTGTTTTGCTTCTGTATTGTTTGACACTGGAGCTGATAGGAGTTTTGTGTCGAAAGCCTTTAGTCAACTCTTAGACTTAACTCCAACCCCGTTAGATGCTAAGTTTCCAGTAGAATTAGCCGACGGAAAGCCTGTAGAAACGACTCATGTACTTGCGGGATGTAAGTTAAAACTGTCAGGTCATGTTTTTGATATCGACCTTATTCCTTTTACGCTTGGTAGTTTCGATGTCGTGGTCGGCATGGACTGGTTATCCGAGAACCGAGCGGAGATTGTATGTCACGACAAGATAGTCCACATTACTACCCCTTCAGGCGAAATCATTTCGATCCGAGGTGAGAGAAGCGGCATGACCACCGGCGTCATTACCCTCATGAAGGCGCAGAAGTATCTTCGAAAGGGTCATCTGGCAATTTTGGCGCATATTGTTGAGAAACCCGCGGAGGAGAAGCGAATTGAAGATATACCGATTGTGCGAGATTTTCAGGAAGTTTTCCCGGAGGATTTGCCTGGACTCCCTCCTATACGACAAGTCGAATTCCAAATCGAGTTGACACCCAGTGCAGCACCCATAGCACGAGCCCCGTATCGGCTCGCACCGGCGGAGCTTCAGGAACTGTCCACTCAGTTGCAAGATTTGTTGGATAAGGGTTTTATCCTACCTAGCTCATCGCCATGGGAGCCCCTGTCTTATTTGTCAGAAAGAAGGACGGGACTTTCCGCATGTGCATCGACTACCGGGAGTTGAACAAGGTGACGGTCAAGAACCGTTATCCTTTACCCCGAATTGATGAGCTGTTTGACCAGCTCCAAGGATCGAGTTATTACTCGAAGATCGATCTGCGGTCTAGTTACCATCAATTAAGAGTGCGCGAAGAAGATATTTCAAAGACGGAATTCAGAACACGGTATGGTCACTACGAGTTTTCGGTTATGCCTTTTGGACTAACCAATGCACCAGCCGTATTTATGGATCTCATGAATCGGGTATGCAAGGCGTACCTCGACAAGTTTGTGATTGTGTTTATTGATGATATTCTCGTCTACTCCAAGGACGAGGCTGACCACGAAGAGCACTTAAGGGTAATTCTGGAATTATTGAAGAAGGAACAACTGTACGCAAAACTCTCGAAATGCGAATTTTGGCTTCGCGAGGTTCACTTTTTAGGACATGTGACTAATGAGAATGGTATCCATGTCGACCCCGGTAAAGTAGAAGCCATCAAAAACTGGGAAGCACCTAAGACTCCGACTGAGGTACGGCAATTCCTAGGGCTGGCCGCTACTACCGGCGTTTCATCGAGGGATTTTCAAAGATTGCTCAACCCCTCACCGCTTTGACTCACAAAGGCACTAAGTACAATTGGGGTGACGCGCAAGAAATCCGCTTTTCAACTGTTGAAAACCAAACTCTGTAGCGCCCCTATTCTAACCCTACCCGAGGGAACGGAGAATTTCGAGGTACATTGTGACGCATCGATACAAGGTCTCGGTTGTGTGCTGATGCAACTCGAGAAGGTTATATCCTATGCCTCGCGACAACTACGGATTCACGAGAAGAACTACACGACCCATGATTTGGAACTCGGAGCTGTGGTGTTTGCTCTTAAGATATGGAGGCATTACTTGTACGGTACCAAGTTTACCATTTACACCGACCACAAGAGTCTCCAACATATCAACGATCAGAAGGAGCTGAACATGCGACAGCGCCGTTGGGTCGAGCTGCTTAAGGATTATGATTGTGCCATCAAGTACCACCCTGGCATGGCCAATGTAGTGGCCGATGCCCTCAGCAGAAAAGAAACCGATAAACCTAGGCGAGTGCGAGCACTGCAACTCACGATTCATGCCAACTTACCCGACCAGATTCGCGATGCCCAACTCGAAGCTTTGAAAGATGATAATCTTCCATCGGAACTCATGCGGGGCATGAACAAACATCTTGAAACAAAATCGGACGGGGTCCGATATTTTGAGAACCGGATTTGCCACGATACGGAGAGTTGAGAACTCTAGTGATGGACGAAGCACACAAGTCCCGATATTCTATCCACCCTGGCTCAGATAAAATGTACCATGACTTAAAGGCACTTTACTGGTGGCCGAACATGAAAGCCGACATTGCCACCTACGTGAACAAATGCTTGACTTGTGCCAGAGTCAAAATAGAATACCAGAAACCATCTGGCCTACTACAACAACCAGAACTTCCAATGTAGAAATGGGAACACATTTCAATGGATTTTATCACGGGATTATCCAAATCACCGACGGGACGCGATACCATTTGGGTGATCGTTGACCGATTGACTAAGTCTGCACACTTCTTAGCGATTAAGGAATCGGACAAAATGGAAAGATTGACTCGCGTCTACATGAAGGAAGTAGTGTCTAGACACGGAGTGCCTGTCTCAATCATTTCCGATCGAGATTCTCGTTTCACTTCGCACTTTTGGAAGTCGCTACAGAGCGCACTAGGCTCCCGTCTTGATATGAGCACAGCATACCATCCTCAGATGGATGGGCAAAGTGAACGAACTATTCAGACCTTAGAGGACATGTTGCGTGCATGTGTGTTGGATTTCGGAAAAAGTTGGGAACCTCACTTACCTTTGGTAGAGTTTTCGTATAATAACAGCTACCACGCAAGTATTAAAGCAGCGCCGTTTGAAGCACTATACGGACGGAAGTGTCGATCACCCCTCTGCTGGGCAGAGGTGGGTGACAGCCAAATCACTGGTCCAGAACTGGTACTCGAAACTTCGAAAAAGATTGTTCAAATCCGAAACCGCATGGCAGCAGCACGAGATCGCCAAAAGAGTTACGCCGACAAGCGCCGAAAACCTCTCGAATTTCAAGTGAATGACCAAGTGTTACTCAAAGTCTCACCTTGGAAAGGTGTGGTTCGCTTTGGTAAGCGAAACAAACTCAACCCACGATATGTTGGTCCTTACCGGATAACGGAACGCGTTGGTCCGGTGGCGTACCGACTGGACTTACTAGCGGAACTCAGCAGTGTACACAATGTTTTTCACGTATCAAATTTGAAGAAATGCCTTTCCGATGAAACCCAAGCAGTTCCTTTGGACGAATTGCAAGTTGATGAACAGTTACGCTTAATTGAAGAACCAGTCGAAGATTTGGATTGGGAAACCAAAACACTCAAGCACAGTAAAATTCCAAATGTTAAGGTTTGTTGGAACTCGAGACGTGGACCGGAGTTCACATGGGAACGCGAGGATCAAATGATGAAAAATATCCTCACCTTTTTGAAGGGCTGACCAAACACCGAAAACCGCGAAACCCGACAAACCGTCAGAAATCACCAGAGGTATGAATTAAATTTCGGGACGAAATTTCTTTCTACTAGGGGATGATATGACAAACTGAAAATTTTTCTTACTTTTTCAGACACTCATCACGACTTGACTCAAATTTTCGGGACGAAAATTCTTTAACATGGGAATGATGTGACAATCGTCAATTTCAGGTTAACTCCGTTAACTCAACTCCGTCAATTCAAACTTAAGATCATTGAATCTATAACGCACACCTCATTACATTTAAACTAGGGTTTAAATGACGCTTGACACTTACTACATATGTAGTCTTTCGGGAATTTGCACCGAAACGCAAACGAGTTGACGCAAACAATTGGTGAATAAACAAAAAACGTCAAAACAATAACTATGTAATAATTATATGTTAGACTTATGTGTTATGTGATAACATGTTATTTAACGTTAACTCAATGTGCAAACTAAGTTAATTAAGCTAGAAAAGTAGCATTTGAAAGTTGAGGGACTTAAGTGTAATATATTATTATTATTATTAATATTAACCTAAACCCTAAACTCTCTTCTCTCTTTCTCTCCCAAACCGACGGCAGCCCCCCCCCCCCTTGTCTTCCTTGCGATCGGCCATCATACACACACATACAATCAAGATTGTTCAAGTTTGATTGAAGATTAAGGTGCTAGGAAGAACGCTAGAGAGAGTTTTCTGTGACGCGCATCACTTGGTGATTTATTTTGGGAATTCTTCGCAAACAGTGAGTTTCACTTAACCCTTTAAACTGTTTTAAACGCTTTTCACTTGGGGGAGATAACATATTCCGAAAACGCATTTCAGATTTTGTTAGTAAATTATATATCACTTGTAAAGGCTAAGTGGCAAACGAAACAACTGAAGTCCTACACATCGAACCGGTTAATATTTGGATAATAGCGAGTCACTGTTGAGTAGTACTACTGGGTTTGACAAACCCCACCCAACGCTAAACTCGACTGGAGGTCGAGTGGGTGTAATTTTGGCTAACACATTACCATGGTCTGGATGACCTGGTGGCAAGGCACTTGATAAACAGTCAGCTTCGGTGTCGAACACTTAGTAATACTTGTTGTATAGGCTAGCTACCTATCGATATATAATTGATTTAACACTATCTGGTAACGCAAAACACTGAACGCAAAACGTTAAACGATTTATTTTATATAAACTTGTGAACTCACCAACCTCGTGTTGACACTTTTAGTATGTTATTCTCAAGTAGCCGAGGCGGGCACGCGGTATAGGATCATGCATTACTTGAAAACGCTTTTGTTTATGCAAACTGATTTTAAACTGTTGTTATGGGGTTTTAAGTCGTCCTGCGTGACGCAACTTTTATCTTTTGGTTTTTACGCTTCCGTACTTATTTTCATTTAAACGTTTTTATGGTTTGATTATAACTAATGATTCCGATCCTGTTAGTTCACACCCTCTGACGGTAAAACTCCGTTAGTGGATTTTGAGGGTGTGACAGTATAAGAAAGTATATGTATAAAAAGTATAAGAATGCATAAAGAAGATTGTTTTTTTACCTTGAATTACCCCTTGCCCATTGGTTACTTCAAATTGATTCTCAACATCTTTCTCACGGTTAAGGCTCTTATTTGTGGTGCTCACATCTTGATTCTGAACATCATTTTCTACCTCATTGTCTTGGCTCACATATTTTTGATATAATTACATAATAAATAAAAACAATTAAAATGTAAAGGTCTAAAACGTATTAAAACGTATTAGAACGTTCTAGTTTTACCTTCATTGTCTTCCTTGTTAGCATACCATGACTCCAAACCAGCTTTGTTTTGATTTATTGAAAGATCAACTGCTTCAACTATAATTTTATTCAGGGGTGTTGGTTATGTATTGTATTATACAATTAAATTAAAAAAAAAAAGTGTTTAACTAATTCATTTAGACTTCCTCCTTCAGAATGAGATCCAAATGGTGTTTCTTTTGAACAACCTTTTTGATAGAATTTAGCTTCCTAAGCACAACACCAATCAAATAACCATATGTTTGTTCCATGTTTTTCTTGACCTCTCTTTACCAACTCATTGATTTCAGAGACAATTTTATCAAATTCTTCTAACTTGTTGTCCATTTCTTTATTCCAATTCTGCAATAAATATTTTTGTTAATATTTTTACAAAAATATGTTTTTGTATGTTTAGAACTGTTACCTCTTCCTCTTTGGTGAAACGTTCTTTTGGCATATATGCAGACAAGTCAGAAAACTTAGGTTGGGTATTGTAGTAGTCTATTATTTCTTGAGTTGCTGTTCCTATAGGCATCTGGAAATAATCTTCATATTTTTTTTCATTTTGTTTTTTTTCTTTGGCAGATTCATTTTCTTCTTTTTCATTATTCTTGCCATCACTAGTGTTCAACATACCATTATCCTCTTCAGTCTCATTTTTCCCACCTCTTTGAACACTGCTTGCCGCACGTTCACTTACTTGGTCATTTTTTATTTATTTTTCATTGCAAGCTCCAGTGATAATCAGAACCTTACCTTTTTCAGTTGGTTCAATATTTGATGGACTATCGTTCACTGTTTTTGGTTTTTTCAATGATAAAATTAATATAGCATCAGTAGTAATATTTTTAACATTATAAAGTTATACTTACTTACCATGATCAATTTCAACTATTTCATTCTCGTTTGCAGCAGCAGTGTTCATCATAGCATTATCCACTTCAGTCACATTTTTTGCACTAATTGAACATGGCTTGTTCTATGTTCACTCACTTTTTCATTGCAGATGCAGTAATCATCAGGATCTTACCCTTTTCAGTTGGTTCAATATTTGAAGGACCATGATTCACTGTTTAGGTATTTTTAAAGATTAAATTATTATAGCATTAGTAGTCATATTTTTAAAATTAGAAAGCTATAGTTACTTACTTGAGTCTTCGTTGTCCTCCTCAGTATCAGTTAATGGACCATTATTATACACGTAGCTATCCATGCTCACAAGAGTTGATGTGGTAATGTAACTAATTGTTGGTGTTCTGATTGGCTTCTCAAATGCTCCATGACGTTTCTGATACTCGTGTGTGTAAATCACTGCAAGCAATGTTGTCGGACCATTGAATTGTTCTTGTTTTCCATTTTTTATACCTTTCCATTCATTTTTTGATCTCTTCAAATTATGAATCATGTAGCTACACCAATTCATATTTGAGATTTTTGAAAAGTCATCAATCGATCCGACGAACATTAAATTGATTGTTGTTGATTTTTTTATCAACCCAATGAATGTGTTGAACACAAGGAAATTCAGTTTAAACTCATCTCTTTTTACATTATGTTTTTTCATTCTATCCAAGACGTTTTGAGTACTTATCCTTGAATGGTCAAATTGATTTATAAACATGTCTGCACAAATGCTTGAGCCCAATCTTGGTCTGTTTTTTTCTACCACTGTTTCTTCACCAATTGGTATCCCAAAAGCCTCATGAACAAATTGTGGTGTTGTCTTAACAATATGGTTTCCCATATTTAATTCATTCAGATCAGGATCATAATTCATAACCAACCAATATGCTAATCGACCAGGTATTGAGGTAATCTTCATTGTTAACAGTGACCCAAATCCTATTTCTTCAATCCATTTTTTTTCTTTTTCATTCATCACTTTAATTGCTTCATAAATATTACCTGGTGCACAGCTCATCCAAAGCTTTGTATCTACCTATTCTTGAAAAGGTTTTCAACAACGTGATGTTTGAAGGTTTGGCCTTTTGGCTTTTTCCTTTGGTTTTCAAAGTCTGAATCAGAATTGTGAAACTCGGCTTCTGATTTTCCTTTTTTTTTCTTTTTATCATGTTACTTGTGTTCCACCTTTTTGTTTTTGAATTTAAATGATTTGATTGGTGTTTCAAAGTCGGAGTCTGAATTTCTTTCTTCGGCTTGTTTTGTTCTAACTTTCTTATTTGCACGTTCATGCTCATTTTCCTCACTTGGTTCTTCATTTCTTTTTTTCTTTTCAACATCTTCATTACAAAAAAATATGATCAGTGTTTCTAATCAAAAAAAATCTTAGTAACATCTTATGCTAATTTTTTTGTTGTTACAAATCAAAACAACAAACAAATTCACACCTAATTAGTAACAGCTTAATACGTTCTCATGATTTCAACCTCTATTATTCCAAGCTTTAAACACCTATGCATTTTTATACGTTCTAACACGTTCTGCTGATAATTCACATTAACCACCCTCTTTTTTACTAAACAAAATTGAACATTAAACACGTTCTGTTTCAAAATCAAAAAAATTTAGTAATAGCTTATGCTAATTTGTTTGTTGTTACAAATCAAAACAACAAACAAATTCACACCTAATTCAATATACGTTCTAGGATAACAAATTAGAAATGTATTACCTGATTTTTGTAGGTTTTGATGTCTGTCGTTGATCGCTTTCGACCTTCGTTCTTTATCCTTAACAACAAGCTTCGTTGAATTAGGATTTCTGGCCGAGCTCGCATTCAACTCCATGGTTTTTCGAGGTACTCCGTTTACTTCAAAAACGTATTTACGAACAAATTGGGGGTGTTTGATAACTAATTTGGGGGAAACTGGAGAACTGATTCGCAGAGTGGAGGTTAAATTGAAATATTATCTGGACGGAACTGCCCTTTTGATAACCGGTATGTTGTCAATTTCCTTTTAATTACAACTTTGCCACCGCGTTCTATTGTACTCTCCAGATGCTCTCGTACGTATTGTATGATAGTATATTAGAGTACATTAACCACACCCTATATATATATATATATATATATATATATATATATATATATATATATATATATATTACATTTAGTATTCAATCTCATATGTTATTTTCAGAGTTGTAACCATTTGAAATATATGGACTATGAAATCCTTCAAGTTGCATCGGTCCCAAGAGACTAAATGCAAACTCAAATGCTCATGAATATTTGTTGAGCAGTATTTATTACTATTCAATTCTCCCACATTTGTTCTCTCCAAAACTAAATGCAAACCACATTTGAAACATCTATGGAGATAGAAGCTTTCGGGAGTAGCAGCAGACTACCTAACCACGGTAATCAAATGGCGGATAATGATGACGCTGGCAGCACAAGTATGAGAGCACGAGCAACTTATTTAGTGTGGAAAGATTTAATGGTGGTGCTACCCAACTTCGGTCATGGTCACGCTAAAAGATTGCTTCATCAGATCAGCGGGTTTGCTGAACCCGGTCGAATCATGGCCATTATGGGTCCTTCTGGGTCCCGCAAGTCCACCCTTCTTGATTCCTTAGCTGGGAGATTATCAAAGAACGTTGTAATGACCGGTGATATTCTTCTAAATGGCAAGAAGAAACGGCTAAGCAATGGCAATGGCGTTGTCGTAAGTGATTGACATGTGTACAACTTGATTACTATATGTCAATCTGTATTACAATTATTTCCTACAAAATCCATATTTAATTATATATTACTGAAATATCTTTCTAAGAATTTTAGCAACATATGAACCCCGTCTGAATTCCTAAACATCTTTTCGGGATGATTTTTGTCACTAGACTATGGATCATCTGGCACTCGTAAGTTTCTCACCATGCTAGTTTATCGCAAATTATTAGAATGGATATTTTCCATACAAACTTATACAACAGTGACTGTTGTTTCATTGAAAATTTGTATGTTCTTATGAAATATATAATGACAACTTATCAATTAATTATAATAAGAATAATTAAATAAAAAGTTATAATCAATTTATATATACACACATATATCCTAGATATGATATAATTATATATATAATAAAATTAAGCCATATTTTAAATGTGTCAGGCTTACGTGACACAAGAAGATGTCCTAATGGGAACACTTACCGTTAGAGAAACAATTACTTACTCTGCTTATTTGAGGCTTCCAACCACATTTACCAACAAAGAAGTGAACGATATTATTGAAGGAACAATAATGGAGATGGGTTTAGAGGATTGCAGTGATAGCTTGATCGGAAACTGGCATTTGAGGGGCATTAGTGGAGGAGAAAAGAAACGATTAAGCATCGCGCTCGAAATCCTTGTACGACCACGTATCTTGTGGGATGAACCAACAACCGGACTCGATAGTGCATCAGCCTTTTTTGTGGTTCAAGCTTTAAAAGCCTTGGCTCGTGACGGTCGAACCGTGATTTCTTCCATTCATCAACCGAGCAGCGAAGTTTTTGCACTGTTTGATGATCTTTTGCTTTTGTCAGGCGGTGAAAAGGTCTATTTTGGAGACGCGAGAGATGCTATCACGGTACATGTGTTAGTGATTTTAGTGTAATTGGGGATTAACTTGTTGATCAAGTTAACTGTAATGCATCATTAAACTCAGAGGAGCGTACTTTCAAAGTTTAATAAATAAAGTTTAACAAAATTAATTAATTAATTTTCGTTACAAAGTTTAATAAAATCAGAGGAGCGTAGTTTCAGTTATTAGTTTAACTGTTATGATAACTGCAAAATCATCATCCCTGTTTCCAAACCCTAATAATAACGTAGTTTAATCATATGATATTTCTCTGGTTCAAAACTCTCTCAATCTCCATACTGATTCTTGCATTCAATCTGAGTTTTATCCGGTTTAAACATTTGGGAAGCAACAAATAGTTTTGATCTAAAAGTGTTTCACGACTTTTAGATTTTCCTAAGATATACCATTACAGAAATCCCAAACAAAAGATTTTAGAAATCCCTAACAACAGCATGTGTTACAATAATAATTGTTGACATTTATTTATATTATATAATTTTAGTTATCTATATGATAGAATTATTTTTATACAGTACTTTGCAGAATCGGGGTTTCCATGTCCAATCAAGAGGAATCCATCAGACCACTTCCTACGTTGTATCAATACGGATTTTGATGCCGTAACAGCCACCTTAAAAGAGTCCACAAGACATTATGTACGTATGTTTTTAATCCTTTAATGCATATGATACATATCTCTAAAGAATTTCTAGAGATATGTCTTATTATATTGATTTGCATGCTCTTAAAATTTAAAGTATTTTAGAGCTTCTTCAGCGGGTTGGTTTAGATATTTTAAGAGGTGAGAGATGGTGAAGTGAAGGAGATATGATGATTTTAGGTATGAACGTTGATAAAACAATGAAAACCATCTACCGTTGTCCCTGGTCTTATATAGATAGCGGCTATAAGGCTATGTGTAGTAGATAGGCTATAAATTCGGGCGAATTCCAACATGTGCCGCCCAGTCACCAAAGGGTGAGAATTTTTTTTTTGGATGTAATGGTATAGGGCTACAAACTGGGCTCACGGTGTCTTTTTCTATTAAATAATTAAACAAAAATGTATTAAAATTAAAAAGAAATACAAAAAAAAACATAACTAAAAAAATACATAACTAAAAAAATACATAACTAAAAAAAATAATATTCATAATATTCGTGCATTTTTTTAATTCGCCATCGTTCTAATAATGCGGCCTCTTCGTGTAACCCGGCCGCCTTGAGGAATTCGTAGTCTTTACTTATTTCCCGCAATTTTAATATAGCGGCAATCTTTTCGTGTTGTCTGTTGGTTCTCTCATGGTAGCGATGAGTTCCACGGCAATCTTTTCGTTTTGTTTGATGATTTCTCTCATGGTAGCGGTGAGTTCGGGTTGTTTCTAGGAGTCATTTTGCTAGATTTTTTGAAGAATTTGATTATGAGTTGTCTATAAAATTAATATGAAATGGAGAAGAATGTGTATGTTTATATCTATATATATTGTTTTAATTAATTTTTTTTTATTTTTGATCGTTGCCAACGGTATTATTAATAAAATAATAATATTCTTTTACTTCTTCTGGCGACAAGACCCACCCGCCCCTGCCCCATTTCACCCCAATATCACCCCGGGGGAGGGGGGGTTCTTCCAAAATCTCCCCAGTCGCCCCTCACATGTCGCACACTATGTTAAGCCTAATAGATTTGAAGTTTGCCTTACATTCATCCATTTGTCATCATGTATTTCTAAAGTAACCTGTTTTCTTAAATAATAATAATAATAATAATAATAATAATAATAATAATTAACTTATGAAAAAAAATGTCTGAATCACGATATAAATTGTTGTTCAATTTAGGATGAACAGAAAGGATCAGATGCCTGTAAAAGGTTTTCAGTCTCCAAGATCAAAACGACATTAACGGAGAAGTATAAATGGTCAAAATACGCAAAGAAAGTTGAATTGCGGATGAAAAGGATTACGGAATTTGTATGTTTTTCAAATTCTAAATGTCAGTTAGTTTCCCGTTTTTGCAAATCTAACATGACTTTTATTGCTGATCAAGAATTTACCTGAAACAAGTGTGATCAAAATGAACCAAGCGAGGTGGTCGAAGCAACTCACAACACTGACACGAAGGTCATTTGTAAACATGTGTCGCGACATTGGATATTACTGGCTAAGGCTGATTGTTTATTCAGTTGTTTCCTTATGTGTTGGTACAATCTTTTACGATGTCGGAACTAGGTACACAGCGATTCAAGCACGAGGTGCTTGTGGTGGTTTTATTACAGGGTTTATGGTTTTCGTGTCCATTGGAAGCTTCCCTTCTTTCATTGAGGATATGAAGGTGTGTTCCTGTTGACACCATTAGTTTGATTTCACTTTCGTGGCTAAGTTACATGCTTTAAACATGATTATATTTTTCTAGTCATTAAAGAAGGAAACAAACTATGCAAATTGTCCTTGTGGTTTGACCATGCTGCAAGTTTGGTCCCCATATTATAAAATTTGCAAACTTGGTCCATACATTTATAAGAAGGTTGCACAATTAATTCTTACAGTGAATCTCAATTAGTTTATAGAGTTGAGGGTGCATTTCTAATTTATTTATTTGTTTAAAACATATCATTTAAATCGAGAGGAGAGTGTGGATAAAAGGAGAGACAGAGAAAAGGGGGGGATAGATAGGGAGAGAGTATTTTATTGAGGTTTCAAATTTGAAAAGACAGACTGCCCTCCATAACATTAATGTTTCATTAGTTACTAATCTGGTTAAAATTGGGATTAAACATGCAACCGTCTAACAAATGATTGGACTAAGTTTGCAATATATATAATCTAGAGACCAAACTTGTAATGTGGTCAAACCTAAACGATCATTGTGCAAATTTCTCTTAAGATAATTTATATAGTGATAGCCTCACCTAATTTTCATGTATTAAAGTCACAATTTATAGAAATATAATTAAACTTATATTTTTGTATTAAAAGAAAAATATTAAGAGGGTGTTTGTGATTCCTTATTTTACCTTCTTATAATTTTTCATTAAGTTAATAAGTTACAAAAGTGTAACTTATGAAACTTTTCCTCTCACAATATAAGCAATCCCAAACACCTTACTTTTCAATAAGTTTATAAGTTATAAGTTGATAAAAATAAGCAATCCCAAACACCCCATAAGTTGTTTAAAATGCCTATAAATTGTATTTTTTTTAAATAATGACTTGTTGTAGAGGTGCCTAATATACAATTTCAAACAAACTGAATCAAAGGCAAAAACGAATCGAGTGTAACACTGTGTTCCCGAGTTTCATTTAAGAAGAGAAAAGAAAGGGAAGAGAATTGAAAGAGAGGGGGAGAAAAATGTGTTACTTCATTTTATGTTCCTGAGTTTAATAAAAATGAAAGAAAAAAAATTTAGGAGTTAATAGGTAGTTAATGTTATACACACACATTTTCTCTCATAATCTCTAATTTGGAAGGATAAGTATGAACTTAAATTTTCTAGTTTTTTCTCTCTCCTCCCCTCCCCTCTCATCATTCAAAAATCTCTTAAAAATTATTCCTTCACATTTTCTTTTCATTTTTTTCTCATCCCCTCTTTAAATGAGACTCGGGAGCACAACGCATTTGATTTAAACGTAACTGGATTATGTAATCAGTTATTGGTTAGAGTGGATGATGTAGAACAAGTATGCTTTGAGTGAGATGTTGTGGAGGGCGGTTATCGAATACAATATTTCATAATAGAGATAAAAATTTTAATTTTGTAGAAAGTTCATCCTGCTTTCTAGGGGTGTTCTTCGGGTTCGTTTTTCGGGTTTCGGGTTTTTCGGGTCGGATTCTTCGGGTTTTAAGGTTTTAAATCTTGACCCGAAACCCAGCCTGTGACACCCGGTAATTTCCCAATCCCATAAACCAAGTAACCAACCTAATTATTAGGTGATTGTGAATATTGTGCGCGCCATGTTAGGATCAGCGCGGGCATATGTTATATGCGCCATGCGCTGATGTGATGCGCGCCATGTTAGGATCAGCGCGGGCATATGTTATATGCGCCATGCGCGGATGTGATGCGCGCCATGTTAGGATCAGCGCGGGCATATGTTATATGCGCCATGCGCTGATGTGATGCGCGCCATGTTAGGATCAGCGCGGGCATATGTTATATGCGCCATGCGCGGATGCGATGCGCGCCATGTTAGGATCAGCGCGGGCATATGTTATATGCGAAATGCGCTGATGTGATGCGCGCCATGTTAGGATCAGCGCGGGCATATGTTATATGCGCCATGCGCGGATGCGATGCGCGCCATGTTAGGATCAGCGCGGGCATATGTTATATGCGCCACGCGCACAGGTTTTTTGTTGTGTTTTCATGACAACTTAATTTTATGTCGTTTCTGTCTAATGGGTTGCATACCTCTTCAATAATCAATAAGTAAAACTATGTTCAAACAATATCCTAATTTCCTAATTAAGACCCAAATCATTTATGCGCGCGCGGAAAAAGGGAACATTGAGAGCTAGTTTGTTTGAAGCTCCAAGATGGAATTGACTTCAACATAACTGATCACTATGTTGAAATACCAAGACCTCATGGAGAATCTACAAATGAAACTCAACGTCCCTGACTTCGAGAAGGTTACGCACCTACCCGCATCAAATAAAAAGGAGTTATGAGCGACACCTGCGGGAAGAATCCCCGCGGGACACCTTAAAACTAAACCCTTTACGCATGAACGTCTGCACAGAAACCAGCCACCTTTTCGCTTAAATCCAAAAGTTCACCCTGTTAATAAACTCTGAGAACGCTGGCAGAGCCAGATGGGCTCGCAGGATTCCTTATAAGGACGCCTGCGCAGTGACACGCGCAGGATTCGTTACAAGGACGCTTGCGCGAAGACCAACTGGAGCCGCCGGACCCACAACGTTCAAAGAAATGGCCTTCACACAGAAGGTTATACGCGCAAGGCTACACGCACAAAACACTTAGTCTATTCTTCAGATGTAAGGGGGATTACCCCCGCCCAGAAAGAACCAGTTGCGTGTTTCAGAGATTTTTACCTTTTGACTGCACACTGACAACAGTACCAGGAAAAGTATACTGTAACACGAAATGTCAGCTGTCAGCCGCACCTACTCTCACCAACCACAGTCCTGCATGTACTGTCAAATCCATCAGAATCTTTATAACCACTCCCTAGGACCCTCACCCCCATCCCTAAAATAAATAATAATAAACCCCATACCTTGTCATCATTGCACCCAATATAAATAAGATTTCAATCCCCTAAATCAAGGGATTGTGTTCCCTTGAATTTGCCTATAAATAAGTATCAATTCTTGAATAAAAATATCACACAAACACACTTCAAACTCCTCTCTTAAACCTGTAATTCTGCACTAACTATCTCCCAAGCATCCGTTTCCAGTTCCATCGCTAGGTAAGCCGAAACTTTAGTCTTGAGATTTACTTTTCTGACCAACCCTTATATTCTTCGATTTCTTGGTCTTAATACACATATTTCTTGTTATTTAAACATATTCTAGACTTCCAATTTCGAGGCTAACATCAGGAAACCCGAATCTCGTTTAATCTCTCTCTAAACCATCACTTAACAAGAATCACAGGTGAGTCTCACAGCCCCTATTTTCACTGTTTTTAAACTGTTTTCGGGGCGAGGGACACGTGTTTAAATTATGTTTTATCATGGTATATTTACAAGCAATGCAAACGATTATCTGTTTATGGTGTTTATCTTGGTTTTCAATGTAAGTGCGCAAGATTTAGACAGTGATCACTTGTCAGTGGAACTCTAAGGGTAGGGACTACTGTGTTTGATCAACCCACTCGTAGAGGTCGCACCTCTTTGCATAGACGAGTGCCTAGTATGGTCATGGGGTAGTACTACTGGTAAAGCCCGCTCGTAGGGGTCGCACCTCTTTGCACGGACGAGCGCCTAGTTTTCCGAGCACAAATGTCCGCGCGTAACCCGCGGGACGGTTTTATCAAGCATATGTTTTAATGATGTTATCAGAAATATGTTTCAATATGGTTTTATCAAGGATATGATGCATTACGATTTATCAAGTCACCAAAATTTGTGAACTCACTCAGTTTATACTGATTCAAATGTTTTTACGTGTCTTTCAGGTGATAATTAGTAGCGCAAGGAGTCACACATAGAGCACTTCACGCAGAACATCTATAAAAATGGTTTTTGGAAGATTTTAGTTCTATCCCTTCCACACGCGTGGTTGTTCCCGCCGTGTAAGGGGATATGGCGCGGAAATCTTCAACGTTTTTCATATGTGGATGTTTTTATATGTAATTCTAAACAATGTAATGTATTTTGTACTAGACATTTCATGCGCAATGGAAAATTTTATTTGAATGTTTGCAATGACCCGTGCTTGATTATCAATTCCCACTCGCGCGCACCCGGCTGTTTCCGCCGTTAGGGCCGGGTGTGACAGATTGGTATCAGAGCACTGGTTATAGCGAACTAGGAAAGAAGTTTTAACCTAGACTATAACCGTAGGGGAATCGCATGAAATATTTTGCAAAGAATATTTTCAAAAGAAAAAAAAAACCACACACACACTTAGGAACACGAGTCACACAATGTCTAGTGAACACTAAGGATAAGAACATTATGTGCTCAGGGTACATGCGCTAAGTTTGATATATTTTCGTTCTCTTTTAAGAAAAAACGAGAATGCCTCCAACCAGAGCCAAGGGAATTACCATGACACCCGAGGAACTCGCAGAAATAATCGCACAGGTGATCGCAACGCATGAGGCCAGCAAGGCCGAATCAAGTCAAGGTCGTCAAGAGACCGAAACCCCAGAACCCGAATCAGGAGCTTTGGACAAAGGATGCTCCTAAAAGACATTTATGGCCTGTAAGCCTTGGCCATTCAAGGGCACCGAAGGGGCCATTGGGCTCTACAACTGGATCGACAAAATGGAGACAGTTCTCTCCATTAGCGGGTGTAGTGAAAATCAAAAGGTCCTTTACGCGACCTGCATGTTTCAAGAAGCGGCCTCGTCTTGGTGGAAGCTTCAAGTGAAAACATTGGGACGAGAAGTTGCTCTCCACAAGACCTGGGAGGAGCTGAAGGAAATGATGATGAGAAAGTTCTGCTCTCGCGCCGAAATTCAGAGTCTACAGCAGGAATTTTGGAACCACACCATGATAGGAACTGATATCGACGCCTACAACAACCGATTCAACGAACTTTGCCAGATGGTGCCGGATATGGCGAACACGGAGGAGAAAAAGATAGAGAGGTATATTTATGGGTTACCCCATGTTATCAGAGTTCCGCTCAATGCCGCAGCGCCTCCAACCTTTGATGAGGCAGTGGCGCGGGCCATCACTCTTACAAGAGATACGGTCCGTGCGGGCATGTTGACCTCGCGCGGGAACGAGCAGCGAACCTCTAACCCCAAGAGAAAATGGAACTCTCACCACCGAGGGTCCGACTCCAAGCAACCACCATTCAAGAAACAGGAGAGCGTAAGGGCTTACGCGATACAAGCCCTGGAGCCACCACGAAAAGGGTACAATGGGCCTCGCCCATGGTGCAGCAGATGCAAGTATCACCACGAGGGTGAATGCGCAAGCATCGTATGCGCCAAATGTAGCAGACTAGGGCACAAGGCGATAAACTGCCATAAGGAAGCTGGAGCAAACGACAACTGCTATGCATGCGGGAAGCCAGGACATTTCAGTCGGGATTGCCAGCAAAAGAAAAACCAAGCTCGCGGGAGAGCCTTTGTGATCGGCGCGGGCGAAGCAAAAGAAGAACCGAATGTGGTAACCGGTACGTTTCTACTCAACGACCATTTTGCATCTGTCTTATTTGATACTGGCGCTGACCTAAGTTTCATATCCACTGAGTTTAAAAACTCCCTAGGCCTAGCAACCAGTAGGCTAGACACGCCTTATACTATAGAACTAGCCAATGGTAGGCAGATACGCGCGAACGAGAGGACTGAGCAATGTGTATTGGTCATGGGAGGTCACGAATTCAATATTAACTTATTGCCAATAGACTTGGGAAGTTTTGACATTGTGGTAGGCATGGATTGGTTAGTCGAGAACCACGCGGAAGTTATTTGCCATGAGAAGCAGGTTCGGATCCCACTGTTGAGCGGAGAAACCTTAGTAATTCAAGGGGAAAGAAGTGGAGTTGCGATAAAACTCATTTCGTGTCTAAAGGCGCGCAAGTGCCTGAGGAAGGGATGCTACGCCTTCCTGGCGCACGTAGTAGAGAAGAAAGGAGATGAGCGAAAGATTGAAGACTTACCAGTGGTGCGCGAGTTTCCAGAAGTTTTCCCTGAAGATTTGCCCGGATTACCGCCACCGCGACAAGTCGAGTTTCGAATCGACTTGGTTCCAGGAGCTGCACCAGTAGCTCGAGCACCGTATCGACTAGCTCCATCTGAGATGCAAGAGCTATCCAATCAGTTGCACGAACTATTGGATAAGGGTTTCATACGCCCAAGCTTTTCACCCTGGGGAGCTCCAGTACTTTTTGTAAAGAAGAAGGATGGTTCATTTAGAATGTGTATTGACTACAGGGAACTGAACAAGCTGACAGTCAAGAATCGGTACCCCTTACCGAGGATTGACGACTTATTTGATCAGTTGCAGGGATCCAGTTATTACTCGAAGATAGATCTACGGTCAGGTTACCACCAACTTAGAGTCCATGAGGAAGACGTGCCGAAGATAGCCTTCCGAACTAGATACGGCCATTATGAGTTCTTAGTGATGCCTTTCGGGCTAACTAATGCGCCAGCTGTATTCATGGATCTGATGAACCGTGTGTGCAAACCATACTTGGATAAGTTTGTGATTGTATTTATAGATGATATTCTGGTTTACTCCCGAACCAGAGCTGAGCATGAACAACATCTGAGATTAATTTTGGGGATGCTGAAGGAAGAAAAGTTGTATGCAAAATTTTCTAAATGTGAGTTTTGGCTTAGAGAGGTTCACTTTCTCGGTCACGTTGTAAACGAGAAAGGAATACACGTCGATCCTTCCAAGGTCAAAGCCATCGAGAATTGGGAAGCGCCAAAAACACCAACTGAGGTGAGGCAATTCCTAGGACTAGCTGGCTACTATCGACGTTTCATTGAGAACTTCTCCAAGATAGCTTTACCTCTGACTGCGCTAATTCAGAAAGATAAGAAGTTTGATTGGGGCGAAAACCAGGAAGCAGCGTTTCAAATGTTAAAGCAAAAGTTATGTAGTGCGCCAATTTTGTCGCTACCCGAAGGGACGGACGACATCGTCGTCTACTGCGACGCTTCACATCAAGGACTCGGATGTGTCCTTATGCAGAGAAACAAAGTCATAGCGTATGCCTCTCGTCAACTCAAGGTCAATGAAAGGAATTATACAACGCATGATCTGGAACTTGGAGCAGTTGTTTTCGCGCTAAAAATTTGGCGCCATTATCTTTATGGTACAAAGTGTTTGATTTTTACGGATCACAAGAGCCTTCAACATATATTTGATCAAAAGGATTTAAACATGAGGCAACGAAGATGGGTTGAATTATTGAATGATTATGATTGTGAAATAAAGTATCATCCTGGAAAGGCGAATGTGGTAGCAGACGCTTTAAGTAGGAAAGAGCGAGCAAAGACGCTACGAGTTAAGGCTCTAAGATTGACCATTCGCGCAGACCTCACTACCCGCATCCGAGAAGCTCAACAAGAAGCCTTGAAATCAGAGTTTGTCAAGAACGAATCCCTTGGGGGTATGATTAAGAATTTGGAGCTCAAAGAGAACGATACTCGATATTTTGCTAACCGCATATGGGTCCCTCTCAAGGGAGGATTGCGCGAACAAGTGTTAAACGAAGCTCACAAAACGCGGTATTCCGTACATCCTGGCGCAGACAAGATGTACCAAGATGTTAAAGCGCTGTATTGGTGGCCCAATCTTAAGGGCGACATCGCGACGTATGTCAGTAAGTGCCTGACATGTTCGAAGGTGAAGGCTGAATACCAGAAACCGTCGGGGTTGCTTCAACAGCCAGAAATTCCCATGTGGAAGTGGGAACAAATCTCCATGGACTTCATTACCAAACTGCCAAGGACACCTGGGGGTTACAACACGATTTGGGTTATTGTAGACCGGCTAACTAAGTCAGCACACTTCCTGCCGATCAAGGAAACCGATAAGATGGAAAAGTCAGCACACTTGCGCCATTTAAAGCCTTGTATGGGCGCAAGTGTAGGTCCCCACTGTGTTGGGCTGAAGTGGGTGACAAGCAAATGACTGGTCCAGAATTGATCCAAGAAACGACGGATAAAATTTTCCAGATACGGGATCGCCTTAAGGCAGCACGCGACAGACAGAAAAGCTATGCAGATGTGAGAAGAAAACCGTTGGAATTTCAAGTAGGGGATAAAGTACTTTTGAAAGTCTCTCCATGGAAGGGAGTCCCCCGTTTCGGCAAGCGAGGAAAGTTAAATCCGCGATACATCGGACCATTTGAGATCCTGGAAAGGATCGGTCCAGTTGCTTATAAACTCCATTTACCCGCCGAACTTAGTGGAGTTCACGACACATTTCATGTATCCAACCTCAAGAAGTGCTTATCTGATGAAACGTTAATTTTACCATTGGACGAGGTTCATATCGACAAACAACTACACTTCGTGGAAGAGCCTATAGCAGTAACCGATTTGAAAGAACAAAAGTTGCGAAGAAGCCGAATCAAGTTAGTAAAGGTTCAATGGGACTCAAAGCGTGGACCTGAATTCACTTGGGAAAGAGAAGACCAAATGCGCAAAAAGTACCCATACCTCTTCCAAAGGATAGTTCCTACCAGCGACACCTCCTAATTTCGGGACGAAATTCTCCTAACAGGGGGAGAATGTGACACCCGGTAATTTCCCAATCCCATAAACCAAGTAACCAACCTAATTATTAGGTGATTGTGAATATTGTGCGCGCCATGTTAGGATCAGCGCGGGCATATGTTATATGCGAAATGCGCTGATGTGATGCGCGCCATGTTAGGATCAGCGCGGGCATATGTTATATGCGCCATGCGCTGATGTGATGCGCGCCATGTTAGGATCAGCGCGGGCATATGTTATATGCGCCATGCGCGGATGCGATGCGCGCCATGTTAGGATCAGCGCGGGCATATGTTATATGCGAAATGCGCTGATGTGATGCGCGCCATGTTAGGATCAGCGCGGGCATATGTTATATGCGCCATGCGCGGATGCGATGCGCGCCATGTTAGGATCAGCGCGGGCATATGTTATATGCGCCACGCGCACAGGTTTTTTGTTGTGTTTTCATGACAACTTAATTTTATGTCGTTTCTGTCTAATGGGTTGCATACCTCTTCAATAATCAATAAGTAAAACTATGTTCAAACAATATCCTAATTTCCTAATTAAGACCCAAATCATTTATGCGCGCGCGGAAAAAGGGAACATTGAGAGCTAGTTTGTTTGAAGCTCCAAGATGGAATTGACTTCAACATAACTGATCACTATGTTGAAATACCAAGACCTCATGGAGAATCTACAAATGAAACTCAACGTCCCTGACTTCGAGAAGGTTACGCACCTACCCGCATCAAATAAAAAGGAGTTATGAGCGACACCTGCGGGAAGAATCCCCGCGGGACACCTTAAAACTAAACCCTTTACGCATGAACGTCTGCACAGAAACCAGCCACCTTTTCGCTTAAATCCAAAAGTTCACCCTGTTAATAAACTCTGAGAACGCTGGCAGAGCCAGATGGGCTCGCAGGATTCCTTATAAGGACGCCTGCGCAGTGACACGCGCAGGATTCGTTACAAGGACGCTTGCGCGAAGACCAACTGGAGCCGCCGGACCCACAACGTTCAAAGAAATGGCCTTCACACAGAAGGTTATACGCGCAAGGCTACACGCACAAAACACTTAGTCTATTCTTCAGATGTAAGGGGGATTACCCCCGCCCAGAAAGAACCAGTTGCGTGTTTCAGAGATTTTTACCTTTTGACTGCACACTGACAACAGTACCAGGAAAAGTATACTGTAACACGAAATGTCAGCTGTCAGCCGCACCTACTCTCACCAACCACAGTCCTGCATGTACTGTCAAATCCATCAGAATCTTTATAACCACTCCCTAGGACCCTCACCCCCATCCCTAAAATAAATAATAATAAACCCCATACCTTGTCATCATTGCACCCAATATAAATAAGATTTCAATCCCCTAAATCAAGGGATTGTGTTCCCTTGAATTTGCCTATAAATAAGTATCAATTCTTGAATAAAAATATCACACAAACACACTTCAAACTCCTCTCTTAAACCTGTAATTCTGCTAACCATCTCCCAAGCATCCGTTTCCAGTTCCATCGCTAGGTAAGCCGAAACTTTAGTCTTGAGATTTACTTTTCTGACCAACCCTTATATTCTTCGATTTCTTGGTCTTAACACACATATTTCTTGTTATTTAAACATATTCTAGACTTCCAATTTCGAGGCTAACATCAGGAAACCCGAATCTCGTTTAATCTCTCTCTAAACCATCACTTAACAAGAATCACAGGTGAGTCTCACAGCCCCTATTTTCACTGTTTTTAAACTATTTTCGGGGCGAGGGACACGTGTTTAAATTATGTTTTATCATGGTATATTTACAAGCAATGCAAACGATTATCTGTTTATGGTGTTTATCTTGGTTTTCAATGTAAGTGCGCAAGATTTAGACAGTGATCACTTGTCAGTGGAACTCTAAGGGTAGGGACTACTGTGTTTGATCAACCCACTCGTAGGGGTCGCACCTCTTTGCATAGACGAGTGCATAGTATGGTCATGGGGTAGTACTACTGGTAAAGCCCGCTCGTAGGGGTCGCACCTCTTTGCACGGACGAGCGCCTAGTTTTCCGAGCACAAATGTCCGCGCGTAACCCGCGGGACGGTTTTATCAAGCATATGTTTTAATGATGTTATCAGAAATATGTTTCAATATGGTTTTATCAAGGATATGATGCATTACGATTTATCAAGTCACCAAAATTTGTGAACTCACTCAGTTTATACTGATTCAAATGTTTTTACGTGTCTTTTAGGTGATAATTAGTAGCGCAAGGAGTCACACATAGAGCACTTCACGCAGAACATCTATAAAAATGGTTTTTGGAAGATTTTAGTTCTATCCCTTCCACACGCGTGGTTGTTCCCGCCGTGTAAGGGGATATGGCGCGGAAATCTTCAACGTTTTTCATATGTGGATGTTTTTATATGTAATTCTAAACAATGTAATGTATTTTGTACTAGACATTTCATGCGCAATGGAAAATTTTATTTGAATGTTTGCAATGACCCGTGCTTGATTATCAATTCCCACTCGCGCGCACCCGGCTGTTTCCGCCGTTAGGGCCGGGTGTGACACAGCCCGAATCTCTCAAAGGTTTTTCAGGTTCGGGTTTTTACGGGTTGGGTTAATCGGGTTTCGAATATCCTAGAAAACAAAACAAAAACAAAAAAAAAGTAAAAAACTACAATGCTAAAAATAAAACAATATATTATTCTTTGCTCATAAGCAAATAATCAAATAATAAACGAACATAAATTGATAAAACAATCCAAAAGAAGAGTAAAACTAACTCGAACCTTAATCGTCTTTAATTGGGCGTGATTTGTTTGTTCGATTATAGTTGCTATTAGTAACAAACGGAATACATAAATTAACAATAAACAATCGATCTGTAGTAGTTGTAATGACAGCAATCGATTAGGACCAGATTCTGATAACTTTAGCGGCTAATACTAAGCCTATTATACCTAAAACTATATTTAATTTCAAAACTAAAAGTTTATTCGGGTTATTCGGGTTGACCCGGAACTTATAAATCAAACCCGAGAATCAAACCGAATTACTTAGGTTCGGGTTTGGGTTAGTCTTTTCTCGGGTTCGGGTTTTCCGGGCCGGGTTAGTTCGGGTTCGGGTACGTGTTTTTTCGGGTTGGATTTCGGATTTCGGGTAAAAGTGACAGCCCGACTGCTTTCTGAATACTTGGAAATTTATACCCACTTTCTAATTTAATTATTGTTATTATTGTAATTATTGTTATATGTGATCATAATAATAATAAATTGTGAGGATTATTATAATTAATACTATTATATTAATATTGTAGTTATATTAACTACATTTTTTTTGGATAGATTGTTGGTAGTGAGTAATGCTGGTATTTCGTTGTAGGGGTGTTCATGTTTTAGTTTAAAACCGTTTAAACCGGTCATTGGTCTGGTTTTACGGTTGGTTATCTTTTTTAACTTTTAGTCGGTTGGTTTGAAAATTTTCAAACCGTAGCCAACGGTTTGGTTTACGGTTTGTACCAAAACCAGCCGTAAAAAATCAGACTGGACCATATGATTTAATTAAATATGTTTTAAATATTTTATATATTATATGTGTGTATGTGTATTACTAGTAATAATTATTAGTGCATTTACTATAAATTGTTACTTTACTAAATATTGAGTAACAGAAAAAGTGGGCTAGCCCAATTTTAAAACGCATAAACGTTAACCAGCATTTTAGTTTTTCAAATAAGAACCCAAAAATAAGTGAAGTTTGTTAAAATTTGTAAATTTTTGAGAGTTATACAATAAAATAAATTATTTGAAGTTTTCTCTATAAAGTCCCAACAAGCGTCTAAACCGTAAAACCAAACCGGAACCAAACTGTTACTAATGATCCGGTTTGGTTTGATTTAAGAGTTCAACGGTTTGGTTTTTGTTTACATAAATAAAAAACCGTTACTAACAGTTCGGTTCACGGCTGACCTAAAAACCGCAAAAACTGGATCGTAAACACCCCTATTTCCTTGGTTCAGTTATTTTTTGGTTCAGTTTTTTTTTTTTCCTTTTTGAATGCTAAATGTTAAGACATTTTTTTCCATTTAATATATTTATTTTTTTACCCTAGCATTAGGAAAAGTACTAAGTAACCCTTATGCTTTACTTACAATTTTAACAAAGCCTATACTTTTTTAAAACTATTTAACTATTGCTCTAATTATTGCATACTATATTAATTCAAACCTTTCTAAATTGTGAGTTAACACCTGCAACACGCGTGCGTGGATTAGCGTTTTTACATCTAATTTTTTATTTAGTTTAACGGTTCAATCGTAACGCGCTTGACTTTTTTACTTAAGTTTTCGCATGTTATCAACGTCCTTGCTATGATTACAGGCTTTACCTAAATTTTTTTTTTAAATTTATATGAACTTTTGAAGACATTAAATGTTTCCACGTTTTAAATGTGAAATTTATTGTTTTTGTCTTAATAGTTTCGCTACATTGTGTGAGTAGTAATTACTAGTTAGTTAACTGTGGGACCTGATACAAATAAAAAAAAGTAACATACTAAACATATAAATAACTAATATAATTATTACAATTTTAAAGTAGAGTAGTTATCTTATAAGAATTAAAATGGTGCAACAATAATTACTTCAGTTCAAAATAAAGTAGTAGCAGTGTAACTTTAGTGCATAAGTCGTACTATATTGTTATTAAAAATATCAAACTTTGTAATCACATACTATTGTATTTACAAGTGTTTCAACTCAAACAACCTAAGGCTACCAAAACTTATATTCCGTGGTCCTTTAATCGTAGTGGCCACCTATAACATATATTATAAGTAACTTATGGAGTATGCAAATGCAGGGTGCATACAAGAACGAGATGTTAGGGTTAGAGTTTGATGGCTTATTACCCGGGGACCCCAAAATTACAGGTGCAGAAGTTATCACAAAAGTGTTTCGCTTACCTTTGGATCACTCAAAATGGTGGGATTTGTGTGCAATATTCGCTATTTTGGTTGCATATCGCATCTTATTCTTTTTCATTCTTAAGTTCAAAGAGAGAGTTTCACCATTTTTCCAAAGAATATATGCAAAAAGAACGCTTTATCGCCTAAACAAACGAACATCATTCACGAAATTCCCGTCTTCTAGGAGGCACCAAAAACTCCAGTCACTGTCTTCACAAGAGGGCCTTGGTTCACCAATTCCATAGCTTCATAACAAATACACACTACAGAAGTGTCCAGGTATACGTTTCATTTTTCTAGCTTATTTGCAATTTGCATGTGATATTAAACTTTTGGTTTGTGTACTTTTTTTCTACATCTGTATTCATCTAAATAAAATTGAATGTTTGAAGATTGCATTATATGTATTATTACTTATATTTTATTTGTTTAAATAAAACTAGGTTATTAACCCGTGGGCGCCACGGGTGGAAATATAGGAATCGTCTAATAAACATATATAATTTTAATCGACAATATTGTCCGTTCTTGAAAGTAAGTTCATTGAACTTGTCTAAAATCGAATGATATACAAAGTCTATTAAATCATATACCGGATAAAATGAATTGCTAATTAAAATATCATTGGGAATTTGTACATTCATTCGTCGTCATTTGGAACCCCCAACATTCTCTTCACATATATCCAATAGTTAATTCGCAAATTATTTTATCTCTTCAACATGTAAGGATTGACATCCAACTGGGAGCCATAAGGTGAAATGATAAAATTAAATAAATGTTAAATAATATATTATTCTAACTAAACGGAACTTTAGTTATTAGCCAGAATAATCATAATTAAATACAATAACAATTAATGTAAAATAATAGTAAAAATTACCAATTATGGAATATTTGAATTATGTGAACAAATATAAAATTGTTGTTATAATGTATAGCCGGAATAATTACCAATAACCGGAAAAATTGATATTGCAATTACTATATCCTGAATAATTAACAATAACAAATATAATTTAATTCAAATGGAAACATAGCTTTCTTTTTACAGTATTCTTTGGAAATGAGTTTAGATAAGCACATAAATTTGTATTATTTTAAAATATAAAGTTTGATAATATTGGAAAGTATACAAATTTGTTAAATTTCGTTGACATTGGTGATTTAATTGCCTATGATATTAAATTTAAATTAAAAATATGGAAACATATTAAATAGAATTTGACCAATAATGATACCAGAGAAATATATTAAAACGATTTTGAAAATGATTCAAAATCATGGAAATATATTAAATACTCTTTGACCAACAACAATATAAGATTAATTATATAAAAATCAATTAAATTACATGAATTGTGAAAAATACAAAAATACATGAATAATAAAAATATATACATCTAATCTTGTACAAAAAGTAAGACATTTTTACAACAAATACTCCATCCATGACATTTCTAGTTGGGAGCCATAAACTGAAATGATAAAATTAAATAAATGTTAAATAATATATTAGTCTAACTAAACGGAACTTTAGTTATTAACCGGAATAATCATAATTAAATACAATAACAATTAATGTAAAATAATAGAAAAATTACCAATTATGGAATATTTGAATTATGTGAACAAATGTAAAATTGTTGTTATAATGTATAGCTGGAATAATTACCAATAGCCGAAAAAATTGATATTGCAATGACTATAACCTGAATAATTAACAATAACAAAAATAATTTAATTCCAAATGGATGTAACAGAAATAATAAAAATAATAAAACCAATAATTTAAATGGCAAAGAAATTAATGAACAATGAAATAATGACTAATATGAGAATGGGGAATTAAAGTATTTTCCATAATACCTTACCAGAAACCTGTAATAGTTCAACATCTCCATTAAATCTTTGATTTTGATATAGAACATAAAAAGATTATAAGAAAATTATATAATAATTAAAATCAATACAAACAAAAAAGGGGAAAGAAAAAGAATTGTTAATGAAATAATGAATAATATGAGAATCGGCCATTAAAGTATCAAATAAAACCTTACCGCAAAATAATTAATCTTTCTTACCGGAATTGGTTCAAGATGGTGATGTCTTTTGGCTCCATTTTCCTAGTGGTTAAGAAATTAAAAAAATACACAAAGTTGATTTTTGAACAATATGAATTTTAAGCCGAAAAATACATTACAAAATGGGAGGAAATAAAAAGAACAAAATTTAAAAACCTTAAAAAGAAAGTAAATTGTTGTTGCTAAGGAAGTTTGGATAGTGTAAGAATGAGCGTATGAATGCTAAGTATTTATACACGAATTTCGTATTGTATTAGAAAGAATAATTTATGAAAAGTCAATTAACTTAAAATAAGGACGAAAATAAGGTAATTACGATTATTGAATTTTTAAAAACTTTTATATTTTCAATGAAAAGTTCATAAATTAGGGAACAATATGGTGAAAACCTTAAATGTAATGTTCCTAAAATAATTCTATACTATATTTAAATTTAAACTATACTTAAATAGGAAATTAAAGTCTCTAAAGTTACTAACGTAAAAAATATAAATTAACTTTATGTATTTACTATTATATAAAAATATGTATTTTAATGCCATCAAATATAATGATTGAACAAATATAATAGGTTATATTTAAAATACAAATTTACGGTATATATTTATATACTAAATACCCTGATTGAAAATTATAAAATTATTGAAAATAATTTAATAGGTTATATATAAAATATAAAATTACGGTATATATCAGCATTTAAATAATTCTAAACTTAATATAAGGTGTGAAAAAATAACTAACTAATATGGTTTTGATTTATTAACATTAAAACATTTTAAATAGAATTGAACTGTATTATCAATTAGAATAATATGAATTAGAATTTGAATATTTAAAGGTATAAATCAAAACAATATATTTATATCAATCTTTACTTAATTTAGAAGCATTAAATGGGTCAACAGTTGTATTTATAGTAAACACTTAAATGCTTAATCAAATATTCAAATAATATACAACTTATAATTAAAATATACAACTTTTAATTAAAATATACAATTACCGTAAATAAATAATTCCATTATTAAAAAGGTGATTAATTGATAATTTACGAAATTATACTAAAATGGGTCAAAATTGTATATTTAAATAATTAATTGTTAATTTAGAATAAGTTAATGGGTCAAAATCGGTTGTATAATTGTTAAAACTTAATGACCGTAATTAAGTCAGTGGGTCAATGGGTCAACGGGTCACACCCGTAATAATAGTAAAACTTAATGATTGTTAATTAATTCAAATTTACATTCAAATTTATACAATAATTAATTCAAATTTACAAATTAATTACATTCAAAGAATAGATAATAATTAATTCAATTTTACAAATTCCATAATTAAACCATTTTCTTAATCAAATGGGTCATCCTTTCCTAAATTTAACATGAATGGTTCAAACCTTTACAACTTTATGAATTTGTACAAACCTTTACTTATATATAATAACAAAATATTAGCAAAAAAATATAATAATTATACCTCAAATCACAAAATTCTATTGTTCTTCGGTTTTGATGTTGAGCTTCCCTTAAGAATGAGTTATTATTATTAAAAAACTTGGTAACATGTCCGATGACATCTAGAAATAAAATATATAAATAATTATACATATATTGAGGGTTATTATGTTTAAAGTTAGTCACAAAATGTTTAATAATCAAAATGAGGTGGTAAAAACTAAATACAAATAACCTATATTTTCGTTATGTGGAAAGTTTTTGGCTTTTATGTCATCAAAAGTAACAAATTTCAACCCATACAAGTGGCCTTCAAATTCATAGGAATTAGAGAGATGCGTCTCGGCTGCGAAACAAAGTTTGTGTGGGCAATCGATGTATTTGTAAGTAGACATATTTGCACCGAGCGAGGCCTTCCGAACAATCAAAGATTTATTTTTTGCAAGTCAAACATCATGTTTGGGAATGCAAGGCTTCCTTACATAGGCTTGCATTCTGTTGCCCTGCCACATTATTATTAAGATTAGTAAATAGTTGTATGAATAATATAGTAAATTAATGAATGTGTTAAGTGTCACACCCCGGCTTAGGGCGTAGGCGTATGACCAATAGTTGGGACCTGTTTTGTAAATACATCAGAGTTACGGGTTATTTTAGTGGAAGACTTTAGTTAAATAAAATATTAAATTCATTTGAAAACTTCTCGGATAATAAATACCCGATGTGTTATAAAGTTTGTGGAAATACCGTTTGCAATATTTTAATAATTAAAAATTGAGCCATCATTATCTTGCGAGCATCTATCTCCATGAATGTCTTGCTACTTGTACTAATCTGTATTCCCTGAAATGTGGGGAAAAATACGTCAGCTATATGCTGGTGAACACGTATGACTCTATAAAACATTTGAATGACATTACAATACAAATGTAGTTTTCTTGACAATCTCAGCGGAAGCATTTCTACTTCCGGTATATGTACCACTGCCCTACACACACAACGGTATTCCCCGAGCCAAACGGCCCTGATCTGAGAACTGGTCGTGACCGTTTAAGCCCGCGGCTTCATTGCCTTTGATTGATTGATTGATTGATTGGGCTTTAACAGTTATGTTTGGATCCAGACACATGCGTATTCGGTCTGAGTTGATATTATTCTCTACTTTGTATTATAATGTTTTAGAGATTTATTATCTCATGTAGACATTGATTGACTCGTTAAGACAAACACCCGTTCGTCTCATTGAGTGTAAATATGTTTTGACTGATTAAAAAGGTCTGAATGTATTCACCTGTGATTATCTGTTCTGAATGATATGGTGATTTCGTTTGAAACATTGACTGTGAATGAATGATTGATTGGCTGATTGATTGATTGACCTATAATAAAATAGGTATATAAATATCCGGATCGTCATCTGATCCGGCTACAGACCCTTAGTCTGGTTTTGATAGCTTTAAACCTTGGTTGATCATTTGTTTGAATAAAATATTTAGACCCGTAGTCTTTCTGTTTATTTACCAAATCATATGATGAGTTTCTTTTTATTGAAGAAACATCTATAATCTGTTTCTTCTTCAAGAAGAAAACATTCATTTATTGCTATGTATGAAAAATCTTATGTTTCTTACACATGAAGAAAAAATGTTTTAACTATATTCTTTGTATACGAATGCTATGTTTCTTAATCGTAAAGAAACTATATTTCCTTATGAATGTAAAACTGATGTTTCTTAATTGTAAAGAAACACTATTATAATCCTTTGTATGTTTAAAACTTATATAAACATAATTATGATCAAGGTTTGGGCTATACCCATGACTATGGTCTAAGCCATATAATATAATAATGACTTAGGTCAGAACCCTTACCTTACACGGTATTCTAAGTTAGATACCTAAGTTTGTACGAGCAGCATTTCCACTCTCTATCGCGTTCTAGAGCTTAGACTGTTGGAACCTTAGAGCTTGGCACAAACTTCAAGGTTGGCACGCAAAACGAGGCGACATGTGGTGTTCGTCGTATTGTGCACGTACTTCGAGATAGATTGCCGGGTTATTCTCGTGTAACACGCACTTCGAGGTATCGTCGGTATATGGCACGGATTACGGGGTGACGATTGTCGGGTTGGCACGAAAACCGAGGTAGTGAGAGAATGATTTCTAGAGAGAGAAAGTTTGGTGTGAGAATGAATGAGCCGTGAGCCTTCCCTTTATGGGCTGATTTTGGGTCCCATCGCGTACCGTGGTCCTCTTCCTGGCTTCGTCGCGTACCGCGACCGACACCATTCCTGCATGAGCGCCACGTGTCCTGCCCTGCTGCCACGTGTCCCTGAGTCATCGCATACCGCGATGACCGTGTTCTTGGACTCATCGCATAGCGCGATGGGTCCTTATATCCCATTTTTCATTTTCAGTCCCTTGTCTTTGATAGCTTGTCACTTTCGGGTCTAACTCCCATTGTCCAAAAATACTAAGGCGGCTCTCAAGCGGCGATGCGAAGTGCAAAGTGCGCCGTCAAAGCGCCACATTGCGCCCATCGCCCGAGCCCGTGCGCATGCGCGTCGGGTGCTTCGCACCTTCCGCCAGGACCACTGGGTGCATGTTAGGCATATAAGAATATTATTATGGAGAATCTCTTCCTTATAAAGAGCTTCCATTTCTTTACCACTTTCCATGTGGGATGGGTTTTAATTTCCTTATTTATACCCATGTGGAATGCTTCCACTTTCTTACATCTTTCAATGTGGGATGGAATTTCCTTATTCCATATCCTTAACATAAGATGGAATATTTTAATTTCCTTATGGAATGGTTTTATTTTCTTTATTTGAATTTTCCAACACTTATTTCAGGGAATAATTTTGATCCTCCAACTTTACTTAGTTGTCAAATTTGGATCGAAATTTTGGGGATGTTACAGAATACCATTTCGTCTTGAACAATCATTTCGATTGACCAATCTTGCCCGGGCTTTGAGTTGTCCTTCAGCCACCCAAGTTTCAAAATAAGGACCTTTAGGATACACTCACTGTTAAGAACATCGAGTTGGCTCAACATGGTGATATTTGTTGGCTCCATCTTGCTAGTAAAATTTAACAAAAACACAAAAAAATTAAAATTAAATAACAATAACAATTTTAAGCCTAAAAAATGAAATATGAAAATGGAAGATATATAAACAACAAAAACTAAAAACCTTGGCACAAAGCAACTCGTTTTTGCTAAAGATACCTTGATGGTGTAACAATTAGCCTATCAAATGTACATATTTATACCAAATGAATTAGGGTAGAGAAAATTATAGAAAGAAGGTATAAATGTTCTTGATTAGAAACATAAATTTAAGAAATTTCAAAAATTTTCAAAAAAATTATAGTAAGAAGGAATAGAATTGATATCGTAATTAATGGATTTTCAAATAATATGCAATGTTACATAATAAGATTCGAAATACAAATTATATATTTATAAATTTTTGAATTTTATGTAATGGTAGTTCTGTAAAATGCAATGTTACATAATGTAAAAATGTAAGTTACTAATTATATAGTATGTATTGTAATTCATATAAGGTGTGAAAATAAAAAGTTACTAATTGTTGTAATATATTAATAATAAGTGAATGGGTGAAAGGTTCAATGAATTTGTATTTTAAATCTTAAAAGTAAATGACTGTAATAAAATCAGTGGGTCAATGAGTCAATGAGTCAACTAACGTAATTATAGTAAAACTTAATGATTGTTAATTAAATAAAATTTACATTCAAATTTAGACCATAATTTAGACAATAATTAATTCAAATAGGAAGGAGGGAATATCAAATTTAAAAATTTACAAATCCGTAACTTCCTTAATAAAATGGGTCGTCATTTCCTAATTTCCTTACGAATTTGACAAATTTAATTTAAATAATATAATATTTTAACAGAATTATAATATTTTATATCGGTATCTCTATATTAAATCCGTAATCTCTTCTATTGATGAAATAACAAATAATTAATTAAATTATTTATTATATATTATTTATAAAATTAACACATGTGGTGAATGAAATCAAGCAAAAAATAACAAAGGTGGTGAATGAAATCAACCAAAAATAAATAAATTTTCAAAAAGAAATTTTGAATAATTGGTATTCAAACTATAGCTAAATAATATTTCGTATTATTGTCTTGAATTTTTTCATTTTTGAATACTTAAATATTTCGTATTCAAACTATAGCTAAATTATATTTCGTATTTAATTAATCTAAATTTACACTTTTAGCTAAATGTAATATTAAAATATTACATTATTATTTATTATTTAAGTATTAAAAATGAAAAATTAAATATTAAAGGAAAGATGAAAGATAATAATTTAATAGCATTGATGAATCTTAATTTAATATATTATTGATTTATTTTATTAACTTGAAAATTAGAGAATGCATTGATATAAATGGAAACTATGAGAATCAACCAATAGGAGGGGGGGTATATGAACTTAAAGTTTATTGCTTTAATAGTATAGTTAGATGGTTCTTCTGTAATACATATTTAAAATTCATGTCCCAAATATTAAACACTAGCTTATTTGTTTCTAATATTTGTATATTTTTTCGGATTTTAATTTTGTTTATTGTTAAAAAGTTAATAATATACTTAGGATTTGATGATAAAAGGGTTTTACAAATATATGAGATGTTTTAAGTTGGTTCAAAAGTTATCCGAGTTTTGTGAGATCCACCCATTATTTGTTTCTTAATTATAAATAATATCTTTCTTTTTAAATCGGATATTAATTTTTAGTATATACTTATTTTATTGGATTTTCATATCAAATATTTGGTGAGATTAATTTTTAATTTAATGAGATGTTATAACTATTTTAAGAGCTATCTGCATTTGATGAGACACTGAGACCCATACCCGTAAATTCGGGTCGAACGCACAAGAAACCTCCATTTACAAATAAAGCAATCTGATGGCTTGAGAGAATGTAAGGAACAACCTTAGAACTTTTAAAAGTTTCGTTTATATATATTTAAGATTAAGATTTATGAAATATTAAACACTTGTTAAGCCACGTGTTCGTGGTTCAGCCAAATAGTACAACCGTAAACCAATCGAAATTATGGGGGCCTAGTGAAACATAATACATGTTAGTGAAACTAATGGGGACAAACAACCAAAAAAAAGGAGCCAGGCGGGTATACCGAAATCATATGGAATAGGTATATCCTAAACCTAACGGGTATGAGTTGAGTATGGGATAAGGATTTATTTAAAAAAATTCACACGTATACAAACCAATTACTAGAACCACATATCTGTTTACCCGAATCACATACCAAAAAGTTTGTAATTTTAATTTTTTATTTCCCCTTAATACTTTTCTATTAATGTTTCATTTTAGTAGGTTCACGTAAAAAAATGTATTTAGTTTTCTTATGAAATATGCAATTATTAATATTGTTTATATTTTGTATACTTGGAGTATATATATATATATATATATATATATATATATATATATATATATATATATATATATATAAAAGTTATATTAAAATTATGATGATATTATTTATTAATTGTAAACTTATATGTATGTTATGTGTCATCTTTTAATTTATAAGAGTTGTTATATAAGAAAGGTATAATTATAATGGTAAAAAATATACATGAAAATCTAAACAATTTTTTTTAACAAATTAAGAGTTATGCTCAATACATGACAAGTAATTACCCAACATATACCCGATAGATAATGGGTCATATATGTGATACAAATTTACAATCGGGCATGGAACTTGAATTACCAAAACCCAACCCAAACTCTACACATTACCATCAGTATGTGCCAATAAAAACCTCAATCCTTGCAACTACGGAGGCCTAATGAAACATAGGACAAAATGAAGGGATACATCAATATTTGGGGTGTAAACGAGTTGAGCTGGTCGCGAATTACTTGAGATTGACTCGTGAAAAAGCTCGATTAAGCCGAGCTTAACAGAGTCCAAGTCTGGCTCGAGCCTAAAAGTATGCTTGTTTAATAAACAAGTCGGGCCCAAGCTTCACTTATTGAGCTCAAGCCTGCTCGCAAGCTTAAACGAACATGTCATTTATATAATTTTGTGGTATATATTTAATAATTATATATATATATATATATATAATGTTATGAAAAAGTAACTAAAAATAACTAAATAATATATATTATTTTATACATAAAATCATAATTGAAAACAAAATATATAAATATAATTATAGATATATAAAAATATTAGTAAATAGTAAATAAGCTTAGCCTGAACTTGAAATTTACTCACGAACCGAGCTCGAGCTTTGAAGATATAACTCGAAACAAGACGAGCTCGAGCTCCATGTATCTAAAATGAGCCGAGCTTGAGCCTATTTAAGCTCAGTCTCAACTCAGCTCGTTTGTACCCTAATCGACACAAACTCCAAACCTTAATATAGGTTTTGGATAATTAGTTGCATTAATAAAACCGTTTTACTCTTTTTAGTTTCATATATTTAAAAGGCGACAAGTTTCCTTACATAGACATAGATTTTGTCATTAACCTTTGGTATATTAACCCCCAACTTTGGTGATTAAACTTTTACCCAAAAACTTTTATCGTAACGAATAGAATGGATATCAACCGGCTTCTCACTATGTATATGCCGCAACACGCGATAGCTTTTGAACAAGTAACTTAGTTAAGCCGCTATGTCGCAGAGCGCGAGTAAAATTAGTTGTTTATATAAAAAGACGATTTATATATTTTACTTAAGTAATAATAAAATATTATATATATTAAATTAAAATTTTGACTCTAGTGCCATTAGTGGTCATGGAACTCGTTACTAATAGGGATGCGATTTTTTCCCTGAATACTCGTACATGTACCTTCATATTTGGTACCGGTATTGGTACCAAGCATAAATTTGGTACTTGAAACTTTTAGGTTCGGGTAAAGATACGAGCATTTCATTACTCGGTACCCGTTTAACATATGTAGAGTTTTATTGGGAAGTGTAGTCGGTCCGTATCTTCAAGCGGGTATTTCGATACTCGATAGTCGCTACCTAATGTATAAGAATTTATACATCTTTTTGGCACTAAAATATCTTCAAATAAACGTAATATCAACAATTATATTAGAATAAATAACCACTAATGTTTATAACTTCTATCTATATGTAAATATAACCCTAAAGAATAAAACGAACTGATATACGAAGAAAAACGGTGAAAACAGACTTAACACACCCTATGGTGAATCAAGACATGACCATGTCTAGAGCATATGAAATAAAGACAAACTTCAGGAAGACTAAACATGACCATGTTAACCTCAACACACCTATGTTATCAAGAACAACAGAAAAAAACAAAATAGAAGGTTTCTAAGCTTAACATGGTCGTGCTTTGCCAAAACACACCCCATGTTTAAAGTACAAGAGAAAAATACAAATTTGGACTGTTCTGGACTTACCACGGTTGTGCTTTGCTTACCACGGCCGCGTTTTCCCTTGTCGTGCGATCTGGCAATGAGCATTCAATGCAACAAGACAAAAACTCACCATGGTTCCGCGACCGTGTTTTGGGCACTTGATCAGCTATAAATTGAATGTTCATCTTCCACATTTAAGACACATTGAAACTTCATTACTCCACTTCACCCACCTCTTTTCACCACCATTAATAAGTGAATTATCCCATCCATCCAACCTTTGAAGATTAAGGAGATTAAGTTCTTGGAAGAAGTAATTAGCATCAGAGATTAGTCATCCAAATTAAATTATTTTGATTTGTAAGGCCAAAAAGTGTGACTTGCGATATCAAATTATGAAACCCGTTTATATTTGATGGTCAAGTAAATAAATAATTAAAGCCGACGAGAAAACTGGACACGAGACGAGAGATTTGATACGCGCGTTTAGCTTCAACGGGATCAGGCTTCTAGATAATTATTTTAGCTATAAATAAGGACTTGTATTGATCTTATTTGTGTGTGTTTGTAAGGTGTAAATCATCCACCCAAGGGGAGTTCACCTTGGTGGGTCGGTTCTTCATTAATATATCCAATCTTTTAACTGACAACGAGATTATTCATATATTTTATCTTTATGTTATTTATGTTCGTTCATTTGATTTACCGCACCCGTCTCGACACTTTATAAAGAGTAAAGCCGTTTGAGTGGTCGTTTAGGGAGAGTTTTCTCTCACCAAACACTCTCACTTTTCTGCCTTCTTTCTTTTGTATTTATAAACTAAGATCCAAGATTTGAGTGTTGTTAGTGATTTCCGCTAGCTAGCGAGACGGATTTATCCGAGTAAAGTTGTTAGATCCATCAGAAGACCTACAATTGGTATCAGAGCTTTCGGCTCAACTTTGTGGTTTTCAGATCAAACTAGTCTTTGGTAGATTTGAGGTTGCTCTTCGTGTTATCCATTACTTTTTAAGTGCTTTACATCCCAAAGATACTCGAAAATCATCAAATCTAAGTTTTTGGTGTTTTTGGTTTTCGTGTCCGGGTTTAGATCTAGTTTAAAAACTCAGATCTAGACCAATATGTTGGTTTTTAGGCTAAAGTTCTTTAGACTTTATTGATATTTGGGTTATTATCTTCTGGAAAAAAAAATCTCTGATCGAGCCGGTCAGACCAATCGAGCAGGTCCGACCAGCTAATCGATCCGCCAGCTGCCAACTAATCAAGCTGGTCAGCCATTGACCCATTTACTTTGACCAAAAAAAAATTCTATTCGAATCGAATGGCTATCAAGTCTAGCCCGTTGACTTTGACCAAAAAGAAATTTCTATTCGAATCGAATGGCTAATCGATTCTGACCAGTTGACTGTTGGCTTTGACCAAAAAAATCTATTCGAATCGAATGGCTAATCGAGTCTGACCCGTTGACCGTTGACTTTAAACAAAAAAAAAATCTATTTGAATCGAATGGCTAAACTAGTCTAACCCGTTGACCGTTGGCTTAAAAAAATTTGATATTATTTAGTTTTCTTCAAAAAAAATGTCTTGCAATTCTAAGCTAGAAGGAAGTCTAAATAAGAGTGAAAGCTAAATGGAAATTTTAAAAGAAAAATTCAACATGTTTAAACATATTCAAGGAGAATCGGTTGTCTCTCTCATCAACATATATGAGTTACTCGTCACTGAAATGAGAAGTGCCAATATCATCCATGAGTTGTCTGAGATCAACATTAAGTTGTTGAATTCACTGCCTTCCGCATGGAACATCAGTAAGTTACCATCAAGAGAACCACAAATCTAAATACCATAACACTCTCAGAATTGACTTCTACCATCAATTCTTTTGAATCAATGGATGTCAAGCTTCGAATAAACAATCAGTCAAAAGAAAATAAAGCGGAGACAAGTGTTGCGGGTGGAAGCATTCAAGCAAGTCTTATCCTCCCCGAGGTACACACACACTTATGCTCTCAAGCCTGTATAAATAAAATAGAGAACTATAGAACTCATAATGTTGCCCTTATAGATGAAAATCTTAGCATTAAATGTTAGAATGATAATCATAGAAAAGCTGAAAAGATATGCCACTAGGGTTAAAACTCATAACAATGATATGGATAAACTTAATGAAAAGTTGTTTTAGTCTAATAAACTAGCTGAGCACCACGAAAACGCGTTGTTGAATTAAACGCTAAAATTGATAAGCTAGAATTAAATTTAGCACAAAGAAAAATAGTTGTTGAAATATTTGAGTTAGCCTCTGATAAATTGAATGGGATTATTGGGGCGTAGATCGGGGTGAAACAAAAGACGGGTATAGACTATGACAATACAGCTGTTCCACCTCCTTTTAATGAGAATTATACTAGCCTGTCTCATTTCGATTTCAATACCCCACCAGAGGACGAAATGGTCTATGGTATTAGTCATGTGCCAAAACCCAAAGACATTTATTCCTCCTGCCTCCAAAACTATTGATCCCATTCCTTCATCAGTTAATTCTAGCAGTGATTTATCTTGTTTAACAGTTTGTGAGGAAGAAAGTGGGTCGGTGGAAAGGCATGTTGAGGTAAACATATCAAGTTGTTCATCATCAATTTGTAAGACCGAGGATAATTCAAGTAAAAGCAAAGTGTTTGAAAATGATAATCAAACGAGTACTTCATGTAAATACGTGCCACCAAATAAAATATAATTTTTTCAAACAAGTAATCATTCACAAAGTCCTCTGTCATACAATTGTTTTGATAACAACTACTATGGTCATTTTCAACAAAATTTTGTTGATCCATATTACATTAACGTTTTTGATGATCGGGGTCACACATCAAATGTGTTTTATGATCATGTTTCTTTCCACGGATCACCTTTCTCAACGCACCAACCATATTATAGTTCTGATGAGTTCTATAGTGCTCCAAGGAGAAAGTTTTGTTTTGTTTGTGGTCATTCTTCTCACCTTGTAAGACATTGCAAGAACTGGTTCAAACAACAGGTTGATATTCAAAGGTGGCTTAGTCAGCCCCAAAAGGAGCTTTTAGTAGACCAGATTCAAGGACTGATCAAGCTGATAGTGAAGCCAGTGAACTGGATGTGAGATCCAAAGTCAATAAGGTAAAACGTAAAAAGAAACCTTTTTGGAAAACTAAAAAGGATAAAACCAAAAAGGATCCTAAGACTGAAAAGTCTGAGGATTCACCAAAAAAAGTTTTAAAATATAGAAAACAAAAGTCCAAAATTGCCAAAACCAAGGAACAAGTTTATGCTTGGATTCCTTGGGACTATTCTTCAAGCGATGAGTCATCAAGAAATAAATTGTTTTCAGAAAATAAAATCAAGTTTTGTCGATTTACGGTTGACCTTCCCGAGACAACTAAGCCTCGGGAACCCATGTCCATTTGAACGCTTAGTGCATGTAGGGTCAATCAAGGCGGACTATCAAGGGTATTCGGTACTTAGATAGCAGATTCGAGTCTTTCGTAAGCGACATGGGAGGACAAACTTCAGGGAATAGAAAATGTTTCATACTTTGTGTTTCAACAATGCCAACTTTGTTCAAATAGCTCAACCACAACTTTGCAAGCGTTTCTCAAACTCATCTCGTCCAACTACTTCTTTCAAGTGATGGATCCAGTGTCAGCTGCTGGGCTTCGGTTTGAATCTCTTCAACTTTGTTTTATGATGTGATAATGCATGCTTAGGATATTCCATCGGACAACAGTTTTGCTGACCTTTTCACTAAAGGCATCGATCAATTTTGATTAAAACAACTTATCTATCTTTTTGTAAATAAAATTGTAAATATTTTTCTAATATGTCACAATTTTAGAGGGAGAAATGAGTTAAGTTTAACTCATCAAAAAGATTTTCAGTTTCTCTAAGAAAAACAAAAATGAGTCACTTGACATACCAAAAATGTAACAATACCGACAAATTCAGGTATACCCTAGCCGGAATATACTATTTACGTGTTATTTAATACTGAATATATGGATTAAAATGTGTTTATACGAGTATATAAGATTCACAGTACGAATTATACTCGAATGAACAGTTAGTCGTATTAGAATTACGATTAACCGATGAACGGTTATTGAAACCCGAACGAATCGGGGATTACGTCATAGATGAAATATATGATGTTTAGTAAGGTTTACGAAGTATTAAGGCTTCGGGATAAGTGAATTATAGCACAGAAAAAGGATTTCGATTTATTAGTACGTCGGTACGTTAAACGAAACCTTTAACATCAAACCAAGCAAGAGACGATCGATCAAGCCGAAAAAGATGCACAATGACCGACAATATGATGTGTTGAGTCAATAAATGTCATGGTTTAAGTTTTTAAAGATTTTAAATCGGTTTTATATAAATTTTATTTTTAAGCCGAAAAACGACCGTTTTAGCCTTGTTTTAAGCCGAATTAAGCGTTTAACCGAAAAACGAACTGAACCAGATTATCCACAACGTTATCTGAATTACACAATCCAAATGTGTGGCCATGGTTGGAGTTGTGGGCCCCCCCCCACCTTACAATGGACCGATTGGTCCATAGCCTCACACACACACATTACATTTTCTTTTTTCTAAGCTTCCAACTCCAAAATCCTCTCAACACACTTCAACCTTCATCCAAATTCTTGATTTTTAACAAGAATCATAAGGTAAAAACATGGTTTTAATGGTTGATTCTTAGTTTTGATTCCATGATCTTGAGAAAATGAGGTTTCAAATGAAAAATGGGTGAAAACCCGAGATGAAACCGATTCTTGGAGGATCAAGTGATGTATACAAGTTATACAAAGGATCTTGATCCAAGAAAGGAGTTAAAAGAGTCAAAAACGAATTTTTACGGTCAAAATCTTTGTTTTGATGTTTTAATCGAAACCATGAAAGTAATGGCTTGATTGTGGGTATAACTTGCTTGGTGTGGTGTTGTTGTGCTTGTAGGTGTTGTATCTAGTTGCTAGCAAAGGCTAGAAATCAAGATCTTTGCGATCTAAAGCTAGAAACACAAGGTAGTTCGGTTTTTCGTATGATTTGTAAGATTTGGACAGATTGTGGTAGACTTAGAGTTGACTCATGAAATTTCACAGAGATGATCTACACATGAAAATATGAGATCTGTGAAATTTTGGTAATTTTTGGATAAAGGATGAATATTTGGTGAATTTAATGCTCGGTTTTGGCTAAAAAAAGTGAAAAATAGCTAAACATCATAAAAAATTCTGGAAAAATTTTGATAAGTTTTTTATAACATATAAAAGTCGCACACAAAATTTCAGGTCCATTGGAGAAGTCTAAGTAGGCTTTTCGGTAAAACGAGTTCTAGGGTTTTCTAGCTCGGTTTTGGTGAAAATGGCATGAAAAATGAGTTTTTGGTTCTGTAAAAATTACTGGGAACCATATGGATGGCAGGAGTCATCTCAGAAAAATTTGGGATTTTTCGAAGGTCGTTTGGTATTTTCGACATATTTGGTGTTTAAATGACGTTTAAAAATGGTTAAATAAATTTTAGATATAAAAATTAATTCTGGAAAAATTTTATAAAATTCCGTACTGTCAAAATATGGTTTGTACAAAATTTCAAGGTCCGAGACTAAACGGATATTTATTTGTGCTAAATGGAACTTAAAAACAAACTTTTAAAGCTTAAAACGAGTAAACCGGCGAAGTTCGCCTAAGCGAGCTGACTGGTGTTTGAAAACCTTAAAAATGGATGATTTTTATGAAACTAAGTTAATCAAGTAAAAATAAATCATCCGAAAATAATTCGGATGATTTGGGTAATTTTACCCGACTTAACCGTTTCCGGTGTATTAAAGGCGGAAACGGGCCCCGCGGCCAAACGGGGTGTCTAACCGAGCTCTAATTTCACCACTTTAATGAAAATATCAATAATAAATATTTTCGGGTCGTATGTGGTCAAACTCATTTTTTTTTTTGAAAACATAAAGACGGATAACCGTGCTAGGCACGTAAAACGAGAAAACAAATTAACGGTAGTTTTGACTAAAGAACTCTAAGTGATATCACAATCTAAGTCCTGAAAAGTATTTCGGGGTTAACATTGTCCCCGGATCGTGTACGGTACTGGGTTAGCAGTGTCCCCAGACGTACCGGTTAACACGAATTTAAGTTATATTGATAGAAATTGTGTAGTAACGATTTGGGGATCGTATTACAGATCTGTACCAGTAGCCGTGCACCGTAGTACATCTTTGCTCACAAGAAGGTGAGTTTTCACGAGCCCCTTTTTACTGAACTGTTTTAAATATTTTCCCGGGGCGGAAAGCATGTTTCTATCAAAGTGTTTAAGTACATGTTAATCGCATGGAAACGAATGTATTTATATAATGTTTATTGTACGGAAATCGTACGGTAATGTATTAAGATGGTAATTAACTGAGTTGCTAATATTGTAAGGCCCGAAACAGTGTTCTGTGTTAACAGTGTCCCCAGAGGTTATTAAATGTATTTCTGGGTTAACAGTGTCCCCAGAGGATATTGGAAATGTTCTGGGTTAACAGTGCCCCAGAGGTTATTAAATATGTTTCTGGGTTAACAGTGCCCCCAGAGGTTATTAAATATGTTTCTGGGTTAACAGTGTCCCAGAGGTTATTAGATATGTTTCTGGGTTAACAGTGTCCCCAGGGGTAATTTGATGTGTTTCGGGGTTAACAGAGTTTTCACTTGTGAACTCAGTATAATTACATCGCTTATTTATGATTTTTATAATGATTTGTCATGGTTTATTTAAATTAGTGAAACTCACCAACTATTCGTAGTTGACCCGTTTTCTTTACATGCTTTCTAGGTGCACTCAAATTGGAATAAGTGATCTGTGTTCGATGCTGTGTGCTATTTTGTGGAAGCTTAGAGAACTATATTTTGCATTAAAAATGTTAATGTACTATCGGTAACACTTATGTGATAACGCTTAGATGGTTATGAAACTCAGAACAATGTAATACGTTTAAATTAATGTAGTGGTGTTTTCTTTATAAACAATGCTGTTGATATCAGATGTGTCTGTTGCATCCCGTGTACGTTTCCGCTGCGGTTATGGGGTGTTACAGAACTTGGTATCAGAGCCATTGGTTATAAAGAATTAGGATGTCTTTAAAAGATACCTAAAATATAACTAGTAGCTCAAGTATTATAGGATCTGAATATCAACTAATAATTTATTGTGACGAGATCGGGATGAACTTGGATGGACAAGTGGGTTATTATGGTCCGGAACATAATAACAGACTTGTCTGCACGAGGGAATTCAGGGAAAGTCACGGGGGACTTTAATAGGTAAAATTGGCAACATACGTGCAAATATGTGATAATATTGTTATGTGGTCAAGTTGTATAAGTAAGTGTATATTAATTTGATTATGATTTACACTATGGAAAGAACTATATGTTTGTTAACTTGTGTGCTGGTAAAATGTCAAGAACTCCTAGTTTGTCGATTGAGGAGAACCCGGAGGAGGTCAGCTCCGGGGACTCTGGGAGCCCACTCATAGCATCTAGCACAGAGCCTAGCGAGGCTAGCCTTAGGAGTTCCGGCCAGTCCTCCCCAGCTAGGATTACCAGATCCCCTACCCCATCCGCACCACAGGCCGCCCCTGCACCCCCCGGATTCGGACCCCGCCTCACGGCGCGGATCAGTATCCCACATGTCCGACCTACCTCGCCCCCACCCAGACCTGCTACCCGCAGGGGCGAGTCCTCCCGCTCTCAGCCCGAGCCTGCGACTCCACCTGTGTGGGGTCTTCCTAGACAGGAACGGGACGCGGCGGCCTGGCTACGAGTGCTCACCGAACAGGTGAATGAGCACTCCGCCGCCCTGACGGTGGGAGTCCAGAGGAGGATGTACCTCGGGGACTGCATACTGGATCACCAGTATGCGATTGCCCAGCTGAAGAAGGAGTGCTCATACTCCCAATGGATGATCGGCCGGATGGAGATGCGGGTCCGGGTTATGATGGCTGTGTTGGTGGTGTTGGTGGCGATATTGGTGGGGTTGGTTTACCACCGTGTTTAGTTGTGTTGGGATGGGAATAGACAGGGACCGTTTTTTTGATACTCTGTGTAAGCAGTTAGTGGTGATGCTAACATGGAGTGAATCTTGTTTAGTTATAATACAACCACTGGCCCTTGGGGGGGTCTCTTTTGGGGCATATCAGTATAGATACTTTTGGGTATCATTAAAGCACTGACCCGTTGCGGGTTATGTCGAGATGATGCCGACATAGGCCCTACGTATGAAAACTTAACTAATGTAATAGTGACAGGAAAGTAATATGAACGGATGTTTGTGTAATATGTACTAACGTTTATTAATGAATGGAATGTTTGTTGTGTTTTATGATTGGAACTTGTATTGATTATATATATTTTCTTGATGTTGTGTAGAATGGCACCAAAACGTTCAGCCAAATTGTCGGAAGTGGACGTGAGTCGTTTGATTGCTCAACAGTTAGAGGCGGCGATACCGGATATAGTATCGCGCATCGCCGCCAGTATTAACAATTCGACCAATCCAACCCCTCCGAGCAATCAAACGACCACCAATAATGACGGGGAACGAAATACTGATCCTCCGCAGAATGATAACACGATTCCGAGTAATGACGCACCGCCTAGGGTGGTCGTTACAGACAGTAATGGCCCTATACCTACGGTAGAGACGAACCGTACTGAACCGATTCGTGCATCCATGGGATGTTCGATCAAGGACTTCATGTTGTGCAAACCTCTAGAGTTTAGCGGGTCTGAAGGACCAAATGGGTTGGTTAAGTGGATCGAGAAAATAGAATCCGTGGTGAATATCAGCAACTGCCCCGAGGATTGTGTTATTAAGTATGCTGCCTGTACATTCACGGACCATGCCTTGACATGGTGGAACACGATAGTGCAGACCCGGGGCCAGGCGGCGACAAACCGCATGACCTGGACGGAGCTCAAGGCTCTTGTACTGGAACATTTCTGCCCGAAAAACGAATTGCAAAAATTAGAAAATGAATTGTGGAACCTGGAGATGCAGGGGGCAGACCATTTGGGTTATACGAACCGGTTTAATGAGTTGTCGCGATTGGTACCATGGTTGGTCACCCCAAAGTCGAAGAGGGTGGAGCGTTATATTTGGGGGCTAACTCCAGTTGTAAAGAGTATAGTCAATTCTGGGGGACACCAGACATATGAGGGTGCGGTGACGCAAGCGGGTATCGTAACGTACGATTTCGTAAGGAGCGGATCACTGAAGGTGGCGGGAGAGTCCGCTGGAGGAAAGCGGGGTACACATGACCATAGGACCCAGGAAAAGCAGCAAGGTAAACGTGCTAGACCCACTGCCCAGAACTACGCTATGACTAGTTCGGGCGGAAGGCAAGAACCGCAGAAGGGAACGTTTCCTAAGTGTGGGAAATGCGGTTACCACCATGGTGGCATGTGCAAAGAGGTGGTGTGCCACCGGTGCGGCAGGATTGGCACTACGCACCGAGCTGTAGGACAAACCTGAACAACTTGAACCGGCAACCGCAACCTATCCGTGCGCAGCCATTTAGGACCCAATCAGCCCGACAACAAAACCCACAAGGAAATCAAGTGATGACCACCATTCGTGCTTGCTTTGAATGCGGTAGCACAGATCACTTCAAGAAAAACTGTCCGAAGCTGAACCAGGGACGAAATGGGCGGCAACCCGCGGGTCAGGCATCGTCGTTCAATCCGGCGCGAGGCCGAGCATTCGTGATGGGGGCGAACGAGGCACGCCAGGACCCCAGCGTAGTGACAGGTACATTCCTCGTCTCTTATCATTACGCTTCTGTATTATTTGATACAGGCGCCGATAGAAGTTTTGTCTCCGTTAGATTCCTGTCAATAGCAAACCTTCCAATTGGTGAAACCATAGAACCTTACACTGTAGAAGTCGCTAACGGTAAAACCATGATAGTTAATCAGATAGTTCGGAATTGCCCTTTTATTCTGAACGAACAATCCTTTCTGATTGACTTGTTACCGGTAGAATTGGGTAGCTTTGACGTGATAGTGGGAATGGATTGGTTAGCACGTAACAAAGTAGAAATAAACTGTGAAAAGAAAATCGTCAAGATCCGGGTGTCGGATGATGAAGAGGTATTAGTGCAGGGTGAGAAGTCGGGCAATATGATACCGTTTATATCCCACCTCAAGGTGTTAAAATATATACGCCAGGGATGCGTGGCGTATCTAGCGAGCTTGACGGCCACGGACCCTGAGGAAAAACGGGTGGACGATATCCCAGTGGTACGTGAATTTCCACAAGTTTTCCCAGAGGAACTTCCTGGATTACCGCCAACCCGACAGGTCGAATTCAGAATCGACTTATTACCTCAAGCTGGCCCTGTTGCTAAGGCGCCCTACCGACTTCCACCATCCGAGAAACAAGAATTATCCAACCAATTGCAGAAATTGTTGGATAAAGGATTTATACGTCCCAGTTATTCCCCGTGGGGTGCACCTGTACTATTCGTGAAAAAGAAGGACGGGAGCCTTAGAATGTGCATTGATTACAGGGAATTGAACAAGTTGACAATCAAAAATAGGTATCCTCTCCCCCGAATCGATGATCTGTTCGACCAACTACAAGGTGCGAGCTACTTCTCATAAATAGATCTTAGATCGGGATACCATCAGGTTAGAATTCAGGAGGAGGACATCCCAAAAACCGCATTCCGGACTCGCTACGGCCATTACGAATTCTTAGTTATGCCTTTTGGACTAACAAATGCGCCAGCAGTGTTCATGGATCTCATGAATCGAGTCTGTAAGCCCTACCTCGATAAATTCGTCATCGTGTTTATTGACGATATTTTGATATACTCGAAGAGTAAAGGAGAGCACGAGCAACACTTAAGATTAATTTTAGAGCTTCTAAATCAGGAGAAGTTGTATGCAAAATTCTCCAAGTGTAACTTCTGGTTACAAGAAGTGCAATTCCTTGGTCACGTCATAAACCATCAAGGAATACACGTTGACCCAAGTAAGGTTGAAGCAGTTAAGAATTGGCAAGCGCCTAAATCGCCAAAGGAAATCCGCCAATTCTTAGGCTTAGCTGGATATTATCGTCGATTTATAGAGAGTTTTTCCAGCATTGCCCAACCCTTAACCCTTTTGACCCAAAAGGATCGAAAGTATGAATGGGGTGAAGAGCAGGAAACGGCGTTTCAAACGCTAAAACAAAGATTGTGCCAAGCGCCAATCTTAAGTCTCCCCGACGGAGACGATGGTTTTGTCGTGTATTGTGACGCATCCCGGAGAGGGTTAGGATGTGTGTTGATGCAATATAATAAGGTTATAGCCTATGCTTCTCGACAGTTAAAAGTACACGAGAAAAATTACACTACTCATGACTTAGAACTGGGAGCAGTTACCTTCGCACTTAAAATCTGGAGACATTATCTCTACGGTACAAAGTGCACCATCTTCACCGATCATAAAAGTTTGCAACACATATTCGATCAGAAAGAACTGAATATGAGACAACGAAGATGGGTCGAATTATTAAGCGACTATGACTGTGACATCCGTTATCACCCCGGCAAGGCTAACGTCGTAGCCGATGCCTTGAGTAGGAAGGATCGGGTTAAGCCATTGCGAGTGCGAGCGCTGGGGATGATAGTCCAGTCGAACCTTTCGGATTTGATTCGAGTCGCTCAACGCGAGGCGTTGGAAGAGGAACAATTGGAAAAAGAGGGACTTTTCGGTAACGAGAAGAATTTCGAACAGCGCAAGGACGAAATTCTCTACTTCAAAAATCGGATTTGGATCCCGACCCTCCATGATCTTCGTGAATTGATCATGAACGAAGCGCATAAATCGAAATATTCCATACATCCGGGTTCGGATAAGATGTACAAGGATGTGAAAGAATTCTACTGGTGGCCGGGTATGAAAAAGGATATAGCCACGTACGTCAGTAAGTGTATGACTTGTGCGAGGGTTAAGGCGGAACACCAGAAACCCTCGGGAATGTTACAACAACCGGAAATTCCTGAATGGAAGTGGGAGCAGATCACAATGGATTTTGTGACACACCTCCCCAAGACGTCCCGAGGACATGATGCAATTTGGGTAATCGTGGATCGATTAACCAAATCGGCACATTTTATTCCGATTAGGAATAATTATAACACTGAGAGGCTTGCGCAGATTTATATAAATGAAATTGTGTCTCGTCATGGTATACCCATCTCGATCATCTCTGATCGGGATAGCCATTTCACCTCCAACCTTTGGAAAGCTGTCCAAGAAGTGTTGGGAACGCGTATTGATTTAAGCACAGCTTACCACCCTCAGACCGATGGTCAGTCTGAGAGGACCATCCAAACACTGGAGGATTTGCTTCGTGCATGCGTACTGGATTTTAAGGGAAATTGGGATCAACATCTCCCACTCGTTGAATTTTCCTATAATAATAGTTACCATAGCAGTATAAAGGCAGCACCCTACGAAGCATTGTATGGACGGAAGTGCCGATCACCACTCTGCTGGACTGAAGTGGGCGACACACAGGTTATTAGATCAGATATGGTCCAGGAAACGACCAGCAAAATTCTTGAAATTAAGAACAATCTGAAGGCTGCACAGGATCGGCAGAAGAGTTATGCCGATACCCGTAGAAAACCATTATCATTTGAGAAAGGTGATAAAGTGTATTTGAAAGTATCACCTTGGAAAGGAGTAGTCAGATTTGGAAAGGCGGGGAAGTTAGCCCCTAGATACATTGGACCATTCGACATTATTGCAAAAATCGATCCTGTAGCATACCGATTAGAACTGCCTAATGAACTGAGTGCAGTTCACAACGTGTTCCACGTGTCGAATTTGAAAAGGTGTCTGTCGGATGAGACATCGTTGTTACCTTTAGAGGGTGTTCAAATAAATGATAAGCTCAACATTGTAGAGGAGCCCATAGAAATAGTAGACGGGAAAATCAAGCAACTTAGACACAATAAGATCTCGTTGGTCAAAGTTAGATGGAACTCGCAACGAGGCCCAGAATATACATGGGAACGAAAGGACGAATTTCGGAAGAAATACCCCCACCTATTTCCGCATAAGGAAATTGTTGATGCGTAAAATTTCGAGGACGAAATTTTTGTAACGGGGGGAGAATGTAACAATACCGACAAATTCAGGTATACCCTAGCCGGAATATACTATTTACGTGTTATTTAATACTGAATATATGGATTATAATGTGTTTATACGAGTATATAAGATTCACAGTACGAATTATACTCGAATGAACAGTTAGTCGTATTAGAATTACGATTAACCGATGAACGGTTATTGAAACCCGAACGAATCGGGGATTACGTCATAGATGAAATATATGATGTTTAGTAAGGTTTACGAAGTATTAAGGCTTCGGGATAAGTGAATTATAGCACAGAAAAAGGATTTCGATTTATTAGTATGTTAAACGAAACCTTTAACATCAAACCAAGCAAGAGACGATCGATCAAGCCGAAAAAGATGCACAATGACCGACAATATGATGTGTTGAGTCAATAAATGTCATGGTTTAAGTTTTTAAAGATTTTAAATCGGTTTTATATAAATTTTATTTTTAAGCCGAAAAACGACCGTTTTAGCCTCGTTTTAAGCCGAATTAAGCGTTTAACCGAAAAACGAACTGAACCAGATTACCCACAACGTTATCTGAATTACACAATCCAAATGTGTGGCCATGGTTGGAGTTGTGGGCCCCCCCCCCACCTTACAATGGACCGATCGGTCCATAGCCTCACACACACACATTACATTTTCTTTTTTCTAAGCTTCCAACTCCAAAATCCTCTCAACACACTTCAACCTTCATCCAAATCCTTGATTTTTAACAAGAATCATAAGGTAAAAACATGGTTTTAATGGTTGATTCATAGTTTTGATTCCATGATCTTGAGAAAATGAGGTTTCAAATGAAAAATGGGTGAAAACCCGAGATGAAACCGATTCTTGGAGGATCAAGTGATGTATACAAGTTATACAAAGGATCTTGATCCAAGAAAGGAGTTAAAAGAGTCAAAAACGAATTTTTACGGTCAAAATCTTTGTTTTGATGTTTTAATCGAAACCATGAAAGTAATGGCTTGATTGTGGGTATAACTTGCTTGGTGTGGTGTTGTTATGCTTGTAGGTGTTGTATCTAGTTGCTAGCAAATGCTAGAAATCAAGATCTTTGCGATCTAAAGCTAGAAACACAAGGTAGTTCGGTTTTTCGTATGATTTGTAAGATTTGGACAGATTGTGGTAGACTTAGAGTTGAGTCATGAAATTTCACAGAGTTGATCTACTCATGAAAATATGAGATCTGTGAAAGTTTGGTAATTTTTGGATAAAGGATGAATATTTGGTGAATTTAATGCTCGGTTTTGGCTAAAAATGGTGAAAAATAGCTAAACATCATGAAAAATTCTGGAAACATTTAGATGAGTTTTTTATAACTTATAAAAGTTACACACAAAATTTCAGGTCCATTGGAGAAGTCTAAGTAGGCTTTTCGGTAAAACGAGTTCTAGGGTTTTCTAGCTCGGTTTTGGTGAAAATGGCATGAAAAATGAGTTTTTGGTTCTGTAAAAATTACTGGGAACCATATGGATGGCAGGAGTCATCTCAGAAAAATTTGGGATTTTTCGAAGGTCGTTTGGTATTTTCGACATATTTGGTGTTTAAATGACGTTTAAAAATGGTTAAATAAATTTTAGATATAAAAATTAATTCTGGAAAAAATTTATAAAATTCCTTACTATCAAAATATGGTTTGTACAAAATTTCAAGGTCCGAGACTAAACGGATATTTATTTGTGCTAAATGGAACTTAAAAACAAACTTTTAAAGCTTAAAACGAGTAAACCGGCGAAGTTCGCCTAAGCGAGCTGACTGGTGTTTGAAAACCTTAAAAATGGATGATTTTTATGAAACTAAGTTAATCAAGTAAAAATAAATCATCCGAAAATAATTCGGATGATTTGGGTAATTTTACCCGACTTAACCGTTTCCGGTGTATTAAAGGCGGAAACGGGCCCCGCGGCCAAACGGGGTGTCTAACCGAGCTCTAATTTCACCACTTTAATGAAAATATCAATAATAAATATTTTCGGGTCGTATGTGGTCAAACTCATTTTTTTTTTTGAAAACATAAAGACGGATAACCGTGCTAGGCACGTAAAACGAGAAAACAAATTAACGGTAGTTTTGACTAAAGAACTCTAAGTGATATCACAATCTAAGTCCTGAAAAGTATTTCGGGGTTAACATTGTCCCCGGATCGTGTACGGTACTGGGTTAGCAGTGTCCCCAGACGTACCGGTTAACACGAATTTAAGTTATATTGATAGAAATTGTGTAGTAACGATTTGGGGATCGTATTACAGATCTGTACCAGTAGCCGTGCACCGTAGTACATCTTTGCTCACAAGAAGGTGAGTTTTCACGAGCCCCTTTTTACTGAACTGTTTTAAATATTTTCCCGGGGCGGAAAGCATGTTTCTATCAAAGTGTTTAAGTACATGTTAATCGCATGGAAACGAATGTATTTATATAATGTTTATTGTACGGAAATCGTACGGTAATGTATTAAGATGGTAATTAACTGAGTTGCTAATATTGTAAGGCCCGAAACAGTGTTCTGTGTTAACAGTGTCCCCAGAGGTTATTAAATGTATTTCTGGGTTAACAGTGTCCCCAGAGGATATTGGAAATGTTCTGGGTTAACAGTGCCCCAGAGGTTATTAAATATGTTTCTGGGTTAACAGTGCCCCCAGAGGTTATTAAATATGTTTCTGGGTTAACAGTGTCCCAGAGGTTATTAGATATGTTTCTGGGTTAACAGTGTCCCCAGGGGTAATTTGATGTGTTTCGGGGTTAACAGAGTTTTCACTTGTGAACTCAGTATAATTACATCGCTTATTTATGATTTTTATAATGATTTGTCATGGTTTATTTAAATTAGTGAAACTCACCAACTATTCGTAGTTGACCCGTTTTCTTTACATGCTTTCTAGGTGCACTCAAATTGGAATAAGTGATCTGTGTTCGATGCTGTGTGCTATTTTGTGGAAGCTTAGAGAACTATATTTTGCATTAAAAATGTTAATGTACTATCGGTAACACTTATGTGATAACGCTTAGATGGTTATGAAACTCAGAACAATGTAATACGTTTAAATTAATGTAGTGGTGTTTTCTTTATAAACAATGCTGTTGATATCAGATGTGTCTGTTGCATCCCGTGTACGTTTCCGCTGCGGTTACGGGGTGTTACAAAAAATATTTTATATTTTAAGAAAATCAGAAAAAATTTCAAAAAGATATTCTCTCGTTTGGAGGGAGCTCCTGCTTAGAGGGAGTTGAATATTTATAAAAAAGTTTGAGAAATTGATCGATCAGACCTTTGGAAAATGATAAGAAATTATCTTTAACTATTCTAGCATATGAAAAGAGTATATCAAAAGCCAACAAGATCATTGCTTGATGTGTAGATAGACTTGACAAATGAGTAAGTGTCAAAGTGATATAAACCTAAATTCCCGCCTATGCTAGTGGTTACACTATTATGAAGTAGTTGCCGACTCCAATATAAGTCATATCGATGAAGGCAAAAATGTTATTAGTCAGTCATACACGAGCCCGTTAGTGATTGATCACTACAAAAATTATTCTTGCTTTAAATACAAATATTGAAAATCAAATTGTTAAAGCAGAAAATGTAAGGCCCCGTTACCGGTAGCCCTACTTTCGTGTTGGATTTACTCATAAACACAGTTCTAAATATCAGAGTTAATTAAAACATTTACGCGGAATATAAAACCTTCATAAAACATTACATAATTCATAACTTGTCTCAAAACATCCTTTGTCTTTCAACATTAAAGCATTAAAATTAAAACATCATAAGTCTTCAGATGCCAGACTCTTGTTCAATGCCACGTGTCTCCTGAAGCAAGTCGTCTCATCCTACTCACCTGCGTGCATACTAAAAGTCAGCTACGCTGAGTGAGTTCTAGTTAATCATACACTATACAATACACATAAACTTATATTCTTTCATTCATACTTTCATACTTTCATACTTTCATTCTTTCATACTTTCATTCTTTCCTTTGTATTAACTTACCTTCATATCTTACGTTATAAAGAGCATTACGCCCTACATTCCTCGAGTATTATTGGTGCTCGGTACCCTCCTTCCTCGAGTATTATTAGTGCTCGGTACCCTCCTTCCTCGAGTATTATTAGGGCTCGGTACCCTCCTTCCTCGAGTATTATTAGGGCTCGGTACCCTCTTTCCACGAGTATTATTAGGGCTCGGTTTCCCTCTTTCCACGAGTATTATTAGGGCTCGGTTTCCCTCTTTCCTCGAATATTAGTAGGGTTCGGTTCCCTAGTTCTCGAATATTAGTAGGGTTCGATTCCCTCTTCGTTACCATACAACCATACATCATACCTCGAGTATTATTAGGGCTCGGTACCCTTTTCGTAACCATGCAACCGTCAATTCCTTCTTTTATTAACTTTATCACGTTCATACACATAACTTTATCACGTTACAACCTCACAGTACGTGCAATATCCGAAGATCGTTCACGTACCATCAAGCAATCATTCATACATATCATATCATTCACATAAGGCATACACTTATCTCTTAGGATAAGCGTATTAACAAACATATTGAGTATGCACACAGCCCCGAAAACATAACACATAAATGGGGCTAGAAACTCACCTGAACACGGTTACGTTCACCGTTAATCGTAATCCCTTTCTTCAGTTGTGCACGGCTGACTATATAACAAGTATACGTATCAATTAACTATCACTTCTCATAATGTATTTCTATCTTTATATGACCCACAACGAACGGGGGTCCGGGGGCAGCGCCCCTGGCAGCGGGGTCTAGGGGCGGCAGCCCCTAGCAGTGTCCAAGGGGCAGAGCCCCTGGCTGGGGTCGAGCACATTTTTCATTAGATTTTTAATTTATTTTCTAATCGAACTTGACTTTAGGCGAAGTTAACCCTCGGGCGAACTTAGCTCTAGGCGAAGTTAACCTTAGGCGAACTTAGCTTTAGGCGAAGTTACCAGCTAGGCGAACTTAGCTTTACAGCGAAGTTGCCATCAGGCGAACTTGGCTTCAGGCGAAGTTGTCATCAGGCAAACTTGGCCTCAGGCGAAGTTACCAGTTAGGCGAACTTAACTTTACATCGAAGTTTCCATCAGGCGAACTTAGCTTGCAGGCGAAGTTCATCAGGCGAACTTAGCTTGCAGGCAAAGTTCATCGCTTTGAAGGCGAAGTTGCCCAGTTGCAGGCGAAGTTGTCCAGATCAGCCGCTGTTCGGTTTCTGACCAGCATTTCGAGCGATTTTAACACCCTTGCTATGGTTCAACATCACCCACTACGCTTCCCGACCATTTTCGGTCGCTTATACACTAAAAAGCTTGGATCTTTAAACTTCAAAGATCAAGAATCATACCTTTTTGAGCTTGTTAGGATCTCGTTTAACTTGTTAACACACTAATCGCTCTCTCTCTCTCTTGGATCTGCCCGGTTCTTCCCTTGATCCGGTCGGCGAAGTGTGGTGTGTGTGTTTTTCTTTTTGGAGTATTAGAAAATGAAAGGAATGAAAGATATCTTGGGTTTAGGGGATATTTATATCCCTTAGATCCCATTCTCATTTAACCCATCTCAATTAATCTAAGTCCATGATCCGCTCCTTATCCGATATTAATTAATAACGCGAAATCACTAAACATAGCTTTCTTTATTCATCATTAAAATTTTAGGATGTTACAGAAAAACTGTAAAGTGCTTAAAAGATTCAAATTCAACAACAAAAATGTTAATAATTAACAAACAAAAAGGGGTAAGTAACTCCATGGTTCAACCTTTATTGTTTGAAATAAAATTTGGAAAAAAGTTTAAATAAGTGTTCAAATGTTTTGATCAATCATTAGGGGGGTCAGAGTCAATTCGGGGTGATATTGACAAAAACAAATTATGCCCGAGGTATACTGGAGTTTGTAACATGTCGGATTAACAAGGGACCACATAAGTATAGTGCCTAATTCATACCTTAATGTATCACATTGACATCAAAATATTTGTTAAGTTTAAAGTGGACAACATATATCTACAATCGACTTTGGGTTCTTGGCATAATAACATCCAAATAGAAGGGTGATCTAGGACGTTATCGATCAATGTGGTTCCTTGTTGTGATCCTTCTCGCAAAAATATTAAAGTCATTAGAAAATTCTGTAAATATTATTGTTATATAATATTAATTTCATCTTTACTCCTATGTTTTTTGGTTTTCTTGTTTTATTTTATGCTTTAACTTAAAAGTATTATGTATATATATTCGTAATATTATAATGTATGAAAAGGCTAAAAAGATTTTATGTTTTTATTCTTTGTATATATTTTATTAAACCTTTGTTTTATTCAAAATCATGTGTTTTGGTGATAAGGTCGTTCATGCAAAGTTCGTTGAAAACATGGGACTTAAACAGATCATTTGCAAGTTGAGGGACTGAAATTGGTATTTTATACAAAGTCAAGATACAATAAAATTTCAGAGTTATTTAGTAAACACTTCAAACCAAGAGTATGTTTTGAAAAAGAAAATTCTTCTTTGACCCTCAAGAGGGTCTGTGAACGAATCTTATCCGCTCTAAGTTTTGTGCAGCTGTACACGAACAGATAGATCAAGATCAAGTGTCATGGGCTGCAGAGACTGAAGTTGTAGATGCTTAAGCGCTTAAAAGAAATCGAGAACGTGACAATTGGCGGTTGAACCTAAAAAGGAGCTGATCGTGTCTGAAGGTCAATCGAAGGACAAAGAAAAGAAACAAGTCGGCACAAGAAAATCAACAAAAGAAAATTAGATGCCGAGCCTCCCGCGTCTAATGTTTCTAAAGTTTGCCATTGCCGATCATTCCTAGAAAAGAAGATTGAAGTTCAAGTCTTCAAGATCGGAAAATAAAGAATTGTCCAAGATCTAATCTCGTTTAAGCTCTTGGATCAAGACAAGTGCTAGATTTCAAGAAATAAAGACGAAGCAAGGAACTTGATGAAGGTTCCTGGGCATAATCAATCCTAGAGGGAGATTGTAGGGCTAATATTCTATATTACTTTTAGGATTGTGTATGTCTTGATATTTTCTTAGAGTCGGTGTATTACGTACCTCAATACTTTTATTTTGTAAGACGAAATGTAAAAATTGGAGAAATGGGGACCATATAAAAGGTCACTTTACCCATTTCTTCAACCAACTCTTCATAACTCAAAAACGCACTTGGAAATAAGGCGGGAGATGATGAACCACCAAGTGAGGCTATGAAGAAAAGAGAGACTGACGCTGTAGTTGAGGCTGAATTGCCTCCATTTTTAATGTTTGTTCTATTGCAGGTACCAGCTCTACAGCTCAAGAAGCCGTGGAAATAAATGAAGACAGTGACAACGGGATCAACTACTCCCATAATCTGGACACTCTGGAAAGGGTGATTTAAGAACCCATCACTCAAGAGCTTGTCATAACTCCCGTGCCCAATCCTGCTCAAAGAAAGTCAAAGAAATGCATTAAGTATTATAGCGTGAGCAGAATGGCGAGCCTGAGGTGGGGATTAAAGCCATACCATGACTCCGCCTCAATCCTCTATGAAAAGTGGCACAAGGATAGAAAAAGTTTGGCTATTAGACGTGCAAATGGAGATTTGACGTATCTCACCTATGGAGATATGCACACTTTTCGATCCTCGACATGAACTTCTTCTAAAAAACAGTTGGTCAAGGTGAGGAAGACAACATTGTGGAGGGATGGTTCATATGGTTTTTGAACCACGAGTGGAATCATGACTACCCGAAGTTCACTCTTAATGTCGGTAGGTCATACAAGTCAAAATAAATCAACCCCTTCACCAAGAAGCCAGTCAAGGGACGAACATACAAGATGCCAGATGATCATGGAGAACCAATTTTTTTTGCCCTTCGATGATGATTTCTTATTTGACTTTGTTGCTTGGGAGTTTGACAACATTAATGGTGAAGTCATCATCCACTGTGAACGCACTCATGACCTCCGGTTCTTTGACGAACATGAACTGCAAGGTTTTGGATTGAATGACTTGAAGAAGCTTGTCAAGTCACCCTTGTGTACCGTAGAAGAAGTCCGTCGAGACAATACGGATGCTATCGTCAGAAAATTCAACAAGTTCGTCCAACAACTTGTTGAGAAGCAACCTTTCAAAGACAAAGACGATATCTGCGAGTACGAGTCCAAGTGCGACTGAAGATGAAAGCTAACAAGACAAATGCCAAAGACTAGGGGGAGATTTTAAGGTCCATTTTCATGTTAGTCTTTCATATTTGTTCGTTATCTATATTTTGTAATGCTAGCTTGTTGGACTTGTTTTTATGTATGTTTGGGCCCAAGGCCATTTGTAATGGAGCCCACTGGGCCGCGAATAATGGAAGAATGGTGTATAAGCTTACACATCATATATAGAGTGTGTAACTCATACAAAAACAACCTTTTTGTCCATCTTATCTTTACAACTCTCAAACTCTTTCTTCCCTCTCCTCCCTCTCGGCAATAATAGAAACCAAACAAGATCCAAGATCTCGGTCCTCACTAGTGATTTCTGCTAGCTAGTGTATAGGTTGATCCAAATTAACTAGTAATTGTGTTGTTAGACCGGTCAAGGGACCTACATAATTTGATCATGTTTGTATATATTTTCTTGATGTATAACACTATGCTTACTTTTGGCTAAACTTTCATAGTATTATCTTAGTTTATAACGAATGTTAATTGAAGTTTAATAATATTAGCTAAACATGTGATTTGTTTTTAACAAGTAAATGTTATATTGCAATTATCACTTGATGAGGAATGTTATCATACTCTTAAAAGATACCCCAAGGGCCAAGAAACTTCATGATAGGGCCCACACACATACAGACCTTGTTTGGAGGAGAACCGAGATTATTCAAGTAGTTTCCGTTAGGTTTAGGATTTTAGTTTGTCGTCATTTGTACCTCCCGTTCTTTTCGTTTGTATACACATTTATCCCTATCATCAATGAAATTTCATTTTCTTGTGTTTTAAATTGACATACCTAACTAATCTGGTCCATTTCGGTCGTTAATAACATCTAGAGTTTGAAAACCGCTAAAAACAAAAAAGTCGGATCAGACCAGTTTAGCATGGCCGTGTCGAGCTGACCACGACCGTGTCAGGGCCACTTGACGGGTTTTATCATGTAAAACATCCCTCTTTTTCACTGTTAACCATTCCACTCAAACCCTAGGTGATTTACGGCCGATTTCTTTCTTCAATCATCAAAGTATGTCGATTTAATCATTATAATCTCATTCCAGTGCTCAGTTCTACCCACTTCACATTTAAATCGGGTACAAGCCGAACCCTGGGTTCAAGTTCCTAGTACATTCGGGTTAGATTAGGCCAAATTGATTTGTCTAAAATAGTTTACATAATTTATAAATGATTTTGGATTGGAAGGTTGGGTGTAAACGAGTTTAAACACGATTTTTGTTCCGTTTTGGTTGATTTTCGGTACTCGGTGCCCGTTTGATATTATGGTTTACTTTGGTATTATGGTTTATCGGTTTTAGATTTGGTCTTGATATTATGTTTTGGTTGTGGTATTACATGTCTGGTTAATGGGTATTTCGGTACTCGGTGCTCGTTTGGTATTATGGTTCACTTTGGAATTATGTTTAATTGGTTTTAATTTTGGTATTATGTTTGGTTGTGGTATTACAATTTTGGTATTATACTTTAATGAATGTTGGTACTATAACGGAACACGTACTAATTTAGCCAATTTGGTCCTCGTCAAGTACGAGACCTGACTGATTCAGTTTCTTTGTTACTCGTACCGATACCAAGTTTAGTTGAGAGCTAAAAAATAAACACAAGGTGGTACCAAAGTGGGTAACGTACATATGGCCGTACCATAAAATTCGGTACAGTACTCAGTACCTTTGTTTCTTGTATGGGTAGTTTAATATGGGTACGGACAATATTGATCTCATCCCTAGTCACTATTATACATTTCATGTCCGAAGGGGATATGCTGGTGACAAAGTGGTCTATCTCATTAAGTGATTGTGGGTTCAAATCATGTCGAGTCATGTGTGGTGATTATAAGAGTAATGTAGATATCCATTAGAAAGTGTGTGTGTTCACTAGTAAAAATAACCACATGTCTCGTACTTACTCCTACCGATCACTTTGTATCGGTATTGAAGGCAACCATTAATGATCACTTCACCCAGTTATTAAATGTTGTTGTTTTTCCCCGTTTCCTCCACTGGTTTTATCTTAACAACTTTCCCGCATTTTAAAACCAAGTCAATGACCAATGTTACGCAAACGAAATTGCTAGTTTCCATTCAGACAGCATGTTGATCGAATGTCAGTATGATGGAATTAGGGATGACAAACCAATATAAAGTCGATGGCAAACCTCAAAATATTTGGGACATGTATTTGGGTACCAAATTGATTAATTTTTTTATTTTTCTATTTTGTGAGTATAAGACCATAATGGTATTAGGTAACACCTCGTCCGATTATCCAAAACATATATACTCGTTTATTCGAACCTTTTCTCCTAAACATTTTCATTTATTTTATTTTCTTTTCCAATGAGTAATAAAGTACTTTACTGATCCACTTTGTTATTTTAATTTTATATTTTTCTTGTTAAATAAAGTTGTATGAAATTTAGGATAACAAAAAAATATACTTGGAAATCCAACAAGTTACTTTTAGCAAAATAATGTGTATATCTGATGCTCGACAAGTACTTAATGATTGGGTACCCGACGAGATGTATTGGGTTGAGTACGCCCACAGTTTCTCAATTGAGTATTCGACTAATACTATCAATAAGATGGATTCTTAAATTGCAAGATCTAAGTATCCAGCAAACACTTAAAGAATAGGCAATGGTGAATTACAAATTTGGATGCATCGTTACAAGGGACACATTAAAGAAATCTCAATTACATTATATTATGCATCACATGTAGAATAAAATTACATAGAAAAGTTAGTTATTAGCACTATTATTTCAAATACAATAATTATAATGAGTGATTAGAGTTAGAATATGAAAAACTTAGTAAGTTTTCATTACTCTAAATGGACAAACATTACTTTGTGCACCTTAATATAGAGAAAATAAATAATTATCACTTAAATGGATCAAGAAGCTTCTTTAGGAGAAATTTCAATAAATTTTCAAATTTAAATTTGAATTTTTATATGCTATTTGTTGATGAGAATATAGCAAGTAAAGTTGAATACAGTTTTTGTCTTTGTAGTTTGACCCAAATTACAATTTTAGTATAAAAGTTTTAATTTAACTTTTTAATCTATTAATTTGATTTTCTTATCAATTTAAGTTCAACCTATTAACTTCATCCATGTTATCTTTTTATTAAAAGACTAAAATACCCTTTGACCATTTATTAATTAACAAAGATAATCGTGTTAACTAGGGGTGGTCTTCAAGTTTGTTTTCCGGGTTTCTGGTTTTTCAGGTCAGGTTCTTCGGATTACAAGTTTTTACGATCTTAATCTGTATTTACTTGAATGATGCTATAAATCTCCATTAAAGTGGTTATTTATTTATAATTGAACAAATGCGAGGAGGCGAAGCCGCTTTATTGAATTGTAGAGGTGAAGAAGGAGCAATGCAAAATAACTAAGCATGACAAGGAAAGGATAGCTAGACTTTAAGTCTTGACCCAAAACCCAACCCAAATCTTTCACATGTTTTTCGGGTTCGGGTAATTCGGGTTTGGGTTTTTTCGAGTTGGGTCAATTGGGTTTTGGGTATCATAGAAAACAAAAGATATTAAAAACTACAATGCTAAAAATAAAACATCACATTCTTTTTTGCTCGCAATCAGACGTTATTTGACTGTTCGGTTACGGTTGCTATTAATCATATATAGAAAATACAAAATAACAATAAAGTGTCGATCCATAATAGGTGGAATTACAACAGTCGATAATGGTTAGATCTCATAACTTTAGTGGTTAAGGTTTAGCCTATTATACCTAAAAATATATTTGGTTTTTTAATTAAAAGTTTGTTCGGGTTTTTCGAGTTGATCCGAAACACATAAATCAGACCCTTGAACCAACCCGAATGACTTCGATTCAGGTGCAGGTTAGTCTTTCTTGGGTTCGGTTAATACGGGTATGTGTTTTCTCGAGGCAGATTTCGGGTAAAAGTGACGGCTCTAGTGTTAAGTATAAAATGATAAGAGGTTAGAAAACCCCATTCCTCTATGCCATCTCTATCTCTCTCTCTCTCACTCACTCTCTCTCTCTCTCTAAGCCATCACCACTCTAATCGCCACCCAAAGACACATCAACTTTGATCTTCGTCCTCCCATCTCTCATCTGAACCCTAAATTTTCTTCATTTGTCTCATAAATCTCTACATGCATGTTTGTATGTTATCTGAAATACAAGCACCATCGTAATTAATACTTTTGTTTTTTTTAACAGTAATTCACACAGTCATCAATACTCACAAATTACATATCTATTATATCAAATCACAAGTAGGCCTGTACATAAATCGAACGTTCAGTGAACTATTCGTGAATTGTTCGTGAATTGTTCGGCGGGATGTTCGTTTATGTTCGTTTATATAATATACGAACGAACATGAACACATGTTCCGTTCGTTCATTTATGTTCATGAACGTTAGTTTATTTATGTTCGATTTGGTCTGTTTATTTATGTTTGTTTATGTATTAATAAAAAATAATTAAATATTATTTGGGTGAGCTATCTACTTAAAGTTTTATATTTGTTAATTTATGTTCATTTAAGTGTTTTCATTTATTTTCGTTTATGTTTGTTTGTGTTCATTTATCATTGTTCAGTTATATTCGTTTAGATTTTTAACAAACGAACGCAAACGAACACAAATGTCCATTTTTTAAATAAACGAACATGAACATAGATATTTTTTCGATTAAGTGTTTGTGTTCGTTTAAAGTTAAATGAACGAACACAAACATGCCCTTATTCGTGTTCGTTCAATTCGTTTACATGTTTTCATTATTTACATTGTTGAATACATCGGTCTTATTTTTTAGGCTCTACCGATTTCGTTTGTGTTCGTGAACCGTTCCTGAACACATTAATTTCTTTAATGACCGAACATGAACATAAAATCTTGTTCGATAAGTGTACGTGAACCGTTCATGAACACATTATTTCCTTAACGAACAAACACGAACAAGGCCTTGTTCATGTTCGTTTGGTTCGTTTACAGCTCTAATCACAAGACTTGAACACGTATCTTTTAGAAAGATAAAAGCTTATTCAACTCAATGATACCGCTAGGTTTAAGACACTTGGTGAAACATAACAAACATTTAAAAGAATCAAAGGTGTTATTTTTAAGTAGGGGCGTTCTTCAGGTTATAGTTTCGTATTTCTCGGATTGGGTACATCAGGTTTGAGAATTATAAATCTAGAATCAATACTCAACCCTAATATCTCCCAGGTTTTTCATCATTGTGTTTTATCAGATTGGTCTAATTGGGTTTCAAGTATTTGACCCAGAAAACTAAAAAGATAAATAAACCAAAAAATAAACAAATAATAGTTGACTGAGAACCGAGAAAATAAAGATAAACAAAAACCCATAGAATTGAACACAAACCAATCAAACAAAACCTATAAATTTGAAAGAACTTGAAATCAATTGAACGAAAAATCTATAGAATTGTTTTTGAAGTTGAAAAAAAATGTATATAATTCATAGAATTAGTAGCGTAAATAATCTATTAAAACTTAGAAGTATAATAGCCATAGAACTTAGAATTGAATCAATGCCACTCGAAAAATCAAGTGAACCATTAATGGAATATAAACGAATGAACACATACTATCAAAGTATAAAACACATAATGAGGTTTTCAGGTTGACCCGAAACCCAAAACGAATAACCAGTAACCAAACAAAATTAGAACGGTTCAAGTTGATGTAGTGTGAATTTGAGTTCGAATTCTATGGATACGATACTTTTAAGAATTGAGTTTTCGTCACGGATAAAACTCACATCACTACTACTTTAAATTATTATTAAGTGTGTTTAAATATTTAGGAAAAACAAATATAAAATCCCAAAATGACTATGAAATGTTTTGCCCCCCAATTTAAAACCCACCCACCCACCTCGTCTCTCCTTATTTCCCCACTTTCTTCTCTTTTCTCTAAAATCAAACCCTTCTCAGTCCACCATAGACACCATCGAAGCAACTGAACTCGTAATGACCAAAATCAAGAACATCGATCCATAAAACGCTTCCAAAATCATGGGTTATGTTATCATCCAAGTCCAAAGCCAAAACGACATGATCCGCTTAGCTTTTGGCCTCGAAACCCTCCTTCTTTCCGTCATCCAACAAGTCAAATCCTTCTTTGACATTTCGTCGAACACCTCATCTGCACCATTGTCTCCATCCTCATTTCTTCCCCAAACACCCCAAAACTCGTAATCCCGAATAAGGGTTTTCATCACATGACCCATGACGTGAGGTCACAGATTCACTCAAATAAAAACCAATTACACTAAATAGATAGCAGTAAGTTGGTATCGAACACAAATAGTTTGTGGAAAATGTGTTACTAAGTAGCTTTGTAATTTAACTATATTAAACTAATTTTAGAAAATGAACTCAATGATTTGATTGTTTGGTTTGATTAACAAAAAGAACTAAAAACACTTAACACGTTTTAAAACAAAGAAGAGAGAATATGTTCTCCCTTGGTTTCAGGTTTCTATGCATATTAATATAACCATTTAATATGAGATTGACTATAAAAACTTAGTTCGTGATCATGTAACTGATTGTGATAAATGGGGACTAAGTAGTTGGATTACAAAGCGCAAGGCAATCATCCAATGATCAGTTAATTTATCCAACCCCGAACACCCGATTAATCTCAATTGCCTATAGCACCAACAACTGACGGTTTAGAACACGAAATCAACAAACTAACAATTTATCAATCAATACATGAACACCATAACAATGAAATCAATAAGATTAAACTACTATCTCAGAAATCACATAAACATTCAATTAATATTCAAAACGAAACCTTACAATCCGAGGGAAAACACAAAGAAACTTAGCCAAGCATAATTCAGTTCGTCATCCCTTCGATTATAGAGTATATACGAATCAACAACGAATATCCAATGATTACACAACTCACAATTAAGCTATGGAACCTGAAAATCACCCCTAGGTCGTCCCTTTATATGAAAGATATGATAAAAGATACCCAAAAGCCGTCCAAGAACGTATTATAAATGGGCTGTTACAAGTTCAGCGTCAGGCCCACCGTAGCTTAAGGTGGATTTCAAAATTGTTACGGTGGGAAAACTCTGCCTTACGGCAGAGTTTATTCCTTGCTTCCTTGTTTTCTTTGTAAGCATTCATCTTTTGTTGTCCGACCTCCCCGTTTCGTCTAGCTTCATTACAGCACATCCCATCCACTTCTTTTACGCCTTTTAATACCTGAAATAAGATTTAAACATAGTCATCCAATTCCACAAAATAAACCGAATAAATGTATAATTATTTAATGGTCTTTTAGCACTTAAGGGTTGTCCAACGGACCACCCGTCAACCCACACTTCTTTTTCCCCTCATTCGTTGTGGTCTTGCATGCACATTGAATAGGGTTTTGTGATAATGGAGCAAAAAGAATAAATGGTTTTGGCATCGTCAGTTCAAGGGGAGATTGTTGAACCTTTGCAAAGAACTGATGACCAAATACCAAACAACTGATGGTTCAAACATTAGTTTTTCTCCATTATGAGGTTTTGACATCTTTTGCTCTAACATGCTGACATAAGAACTGAAGATACAACAGTTGCTCTATAAAGTATTGAAGATCCAAACAACTGATGGTTTAAACATCAGTCGTTTAAACAAAGATTAGTAGTTAACATAGGATTCTCAATAAGCAGTTGTTTGTAATAAGTTTATCAATAGTTTGTAACCGTTTTTGTTAGCTGTCACTATCACATTTAGCTCATTAGTAGTGTTCACATGTATAAAATGAAGAAGAGAGTATATTCTTCATTAACACTTATCACAATACTCACCCGAATTATGTACTTTCGAACTAGAAAATTTGATGTGAATGATGAGCTAAGGTTGAAGGGGAGCAATAGATTGTAATAACTCGATTATAGTTAATACATAGTGGTTTTTCCATATGAAACCTATTATTTAACTCAAATGCATTCTATTGTTTAATTTATTAATTTCATAGACTAATTGAAATTGTAATTCAAATATAATTGTAATTTAAATATGGTTTCAATTAAAATAAGCATATTTAAATATTTAAGAAAATCAATATAAAATCCCAAAATGACTATAAAATGTTTTACCCCCAATTTAAAACCCACTCACCCACCCACCTCATCTCTCCTTCTTCCCCCACTTTCTTCTCTCTCTTGAAAATCAAACCTTTCTTTCTCAGTCCGCCATGGACACCATCGAAGCAACTGAACTCGTAATGTCCAGAATCAAGAACATCGACCCACAAAACGCTTCCAAAATCATGGGTTATGTCCTCATCCAAGACCAAAGCCAAAACGACATGATACGCCTAGCTTTCGGCCCCGAAACCCTCCTTCTGTCCGTCATCCAACAAGCCAAATCCTTCTTAGACATTTCGTCGAACACCTCATCTGCACCATTGTCTCCATCCCCATTTCGCCACCAAACACCCCCAAAACTCGTAATCCCGAACAAGGGTTTTCATCACACCACCCATAACACACTTTCCCCTCATTCGCCGTGGTCTTGCATGCACTTTGATCTAGGGTTTGGTGATAATGGCTACAAAGGTTTTGAAGATGCAATGTGTTTGGGTGGTTCTTCAGTTGATGGGTTTCAAGATTTCTTGCGAATTAAAGCAATGCAGCAGCGGGGACTGGGTCGGTTTACGGAAATGGGGTTCGGGAATTCGAGACCGAGTGCGGGTTCGAGTTCTCAACAGATTTACTTGACGTTTCCAGCAGATAGTACTTTTACAGGAGATGATGTGACGAATTACTTCGGGTATATGTTATCATTTAGTTTCGGTTTTGCATGTAACTAAAACTGAACTGAACCGAACCGAATTCATGGGTTTTCGTTTTGAATTTGAAATAATGTATACGACTTGAATGAATAGTGTGGTACCTGCAAATTAATTAACAGGTGACAGGATTCAGTCCCAATGTTTTAGGCCCAAATTCACTATTTTGGGCTTTCGAAAACTTAGTCTTCCGTTTTTGGTTAAATTCGGTTGTGCATGTAACTAAAAACTGAACCAAACCAAACCAAACCAAACCAAACTGAATTTATGGATTTTCATTTTGAGTTAAAGTAATCTATAAGAGTTTAATAAATTGTGTTACAAATTTTTGCCTAATGTATAATCATCAATTAATTATTAATTAACAAAAGGATTCAGACCCAAAGTTCTAGGCCTAAATAATTTTTTTTTTTTGGTTTTTCAAAAACTTGATTTTTGGTTCGATATGAGCCCAAAACTGACTGGTGCGCAGTACACCAGACCTATACGATGTAACGAGTTAGATTATACTGGGTATGTTTGTTGTTATTGTTTGTAGTTGATGAACTAACGGATTAATTTTTTTTTTTGTATACAAGTATGTTTGGACCGGTTGAAGATGTGAGGATCCCGTATCAACAGAAGCGGATGTTTGGGTTTGTTGCATTTGTTTATCCCGAAACAGTTAAATCAGTTTTGGCTAAAGGGAACCCTCATTTCATTTGTGATTCGCGCGTTCTTGTTAAACCGTACAAAGAGAAAGGAACAATTCCAATCAAGTACTACATGCTTTTTTATATTATTTTTGTTTTATTGTGTTTTTTACTTTTTTTAATTTGGTGATTTTTTATGAACAATTCGTGTTTGTAGAAAGCATCAGCATCAACTTGAGCCATTTGATCATATACCATATGGTGAGCAGACCTTTGGTTTTTCTTATTATGTTTGCAGTCTTTGGTTGTTAATAGTTTATGAATAATAATATATAGGTGCAAGAATGTTTAATCATGGTATGATGTTGAGAAGAACTTTAGAGAATCAGGATGAGTTCCAACAAGCGATTGATTTTCAGGAAAGAAAGTTGATGAACATGCAGTTAGCAAACGAGCATCATAATTTAAATGTTTATGGAGGTAAATGATATTTCTTATAAAATAAACGAACAGTTCATTGAACGTACAATTCATTTATAAGCTTGGAAGTCCCAATCTGTTTGACCCACTTTTCTAGGAGTTTAAACGAAATGAGACAAGACAAGACAAGCAGAGCCGACCTTAACTCTGTCTAGGCCCGAGCTCGGTTTGTTTAACATGAGAGAGCTCGAGCTTGGCTTGCTTAGAGCTATATGTCTAAAGCTTGAGCTCTGCTTGTGAGGAGATTTTTTTAAGCTCGAGCTCATCTGGCTTATTCATTATTCAAATTTTAATTATTTATTGATATATTTTTATATATATATATATTTATAATTCTAGATTTTTATATATAACAGAATATATCACTTAATTATTTTTATCATAATTTTATATATAATAATTATTATATAAGCACATATATAATTTTTAATATAAAAAAGTTATATAACAAAAAGACTCTTTTAGGCTTGCTAGTTGGCTTGAGCTCGATATGTGAAGCTCTAGCTTTGGTTCGTTTAATAAATGAGGATGAATCAAAGCTCAAGGTTCTGGTTTGACGTCGTTTAAGCTCTACTCGAACCGATATCAAGTAGCTCATGAGTCATGAGCGACTGTACTTGGCTCGGCTCGGCTCGGCTCATTTATATCCTTACATTTCCCTCTCTCCCTCTTTTTTTAATACACATTTTACCTGTGTGGGATTGTGCACATCTCATTCATAAGCTTTGTTTTAAAACCAAGTTCATAAGTAAATGAGTGAAAAGTGGTACTGGTAGATGATATTTGATGTTTTATTACAGAAGAAATGAATGGCAATGACACCCTCCTAGAGGGCTCTGATTCAAAAGTGCTTCAAGAAGTGAATGATGATGATAATAGGGAGATCAACAGCAGCAATGGTAGTTATTGGTTTTGCATTTAATACATGTAAATTATTATTATTATTATTATTATTATTATTATGTTAATAGCAGTTTTGATTTTTAGAGTTTACTTTTATTTGGTGTAGAAAGTTGAAGAATTAGAAAGACCAAGAGGAAGGAAGATGTTTTTAAAAAGATTCTTGTCATAAAAAATACTAGTTACAATTAGTTGAAGCTAATTATCAAGTTTGTCTTTTTCTCTTTTTTGGGTGGTAAAAATTGATATGAATGGTGGACGTACATATTGTGTTAGATTATTATAGATTTGAAAAGGGTGAAGTCTTCTCCTTTTGTGAATGTAGAAACTGGAAGCAGCCTTTGACTGTTTAGTAATGTTTTTTTTTGGATGATGGGTGTTACAAAGCTTACTGTTTGATTTTGGTCATGCTCTGTTCAAAACTGAACCTCCTTGCATTGAAACTGAACAAAATGCACACCAAAACCGAACCGCAGAATCAAACCACAATGGACTTGTTTATAATATATTATATTTAGATTTTTGTTCCAAACTCACTATTTGTCAAGGTTTTTGGCCTAAATTCTTTAATAAGTAGTTGGGTCATATGTTTTGGGTTCAAATTCATTATTTTATGTCATTATTTAGCCTAACATAATGTAAAATCCATTCCGCCTAATAGCCGCGCTGATCCTAGACATAAACCGGAAAACCAAAATCAAACGATTTTTAAAACTTAAAACATATTTAGGGGCTTATAAAAACCGAAAGTCAGTGCACACCTTTATAATTAGGGGCTTATGCAGTTTTAGGGGTGGTAATATATGACATGATATAAGTATAGTTTACAAATTTAGTGTTAATTTGTTACATTTAGACAAAGGGGCGTGTTGAGTTCATCTTAGACTTATCTAATTAAAAACGCCGTGTTCAAAATGATTTGTTTAATGAGTGTTGCTAAATGTCTTGTTCATATGAAACTCAACAACATTTAGCGATGGAGCAGCCATCTACAACATTTAGAGGTGCACAACCCGGGTTTTTTAATAACCATTTCTGGGTAATCTCGAGTTTTAGACCGAGTTTTGGCCGGTTTTTTTTATCGGTTTTGCCAGCTCGGGTCTGGGTTTTGATCAGGTAGAGATGAAACTGATTCCGGGTCCTCCAATTCTGGTTCAGGAATGCAACAGGTCCGGAACCGGGTATCTTGTACACCTGTAAGCCCAATCGCATCGCGTGTAGCCTTCTTTTTCTTTTGACATTTTACTTCCATCTTCATATTGTAGATGCTGAACACAATTCATTTGAAACACTCACTTTATAAACTAAACAAAATCATAACAAAAGTTGAAATCATTTTAAAACTACAAAAATTGTCACACCTTTGTATTCTCCTAAACCATAAAACTAAGACCAAAACCATTCCAAAAGCCTCACAAAATTTAAATACATCTTGGTTTTCATTTTGATGATGAACATCACCTTCTACATCTAAATACTATTCCATCTCCTTAAAGAATCCATATTAGTAAGTTTCTCATCATCAATCAAGCTAGTCACTGGTCTACCCCGAAATCTTTGACTTTGATACTTCTTTACGCGGCGCCCTTCCATATCTACCTCGCGTCTTGGCAAATAAACTCGTGTATTTCTCCAAAACGCGATCCTTCTCTTCAACCAAACCGAGCCTCTCGTATGACTCAACCACCTTTTGTACAACAAACGGATCCGGAGGCTTCCGACCACGTGATTCAAGATCTTTAAAAAGCTTCACAACATTTTCCCACATTTCATTTCTATAATATACACATATCATAATATCACATACTTTCCAAGGCACTGACTGCACATTTTTACTTAGTTTCTTAACCCATAGCTTATTTGCTTCTTCGACTCGGTTATCCATATCTAACGTGCGTATTAACTGCCCGTAGGTTCCAACTGTCACACCTTGCCCTTTGCTTAGCATCCACTTAATAACCTGGACAACTTTATGCCATTGGTGTTTTCGTTCAAGTGTAATCAATGTGGTTTTGACCCGACCGATTGGGAACTCTTTTTCCTCCGCAATCCACGCATCAAGTGTACTGTAAACTGATTCTTTAGTGTTGTCAAGGTCAACTAGTGTGGTTATAAGATCGTTGACTTTGACTTTTTTCGACACGTTGGCTGCGTTTTTGACTTTTTGTGTACTTTCAGTGTCTTGACTTTTGGTTTGTTTGCTGAAGTGGTCATGAATTTGGTTTTTACAAGTAGAGGTGTGTAGATAATATGGTGTGGCATTTTGAGTGTATCTAGAGATTGATACTCGGGATGTAACGAGTTGACTCATCGGTTTGATTAAACTAGCAATTGGTTTAAACCGAGACATTGGTACGAATAATGTGGCTCCTATACCCTGAAAATTTAGTAAATTGGTGTGTTACAACAGGTACGCTTGTTTAAATTCAGAACCATTCAGAATTAATAAGAAAATACATAATTATACCAAAAAAGTTTCAATCTTGTTCCAACATAATTGTTTAAACTGTGACCTAAAGGAAATAATTAGGAAACTTGATTACTATTTCACAACCTTTTTTCCCTACACATTGCCTCCATATTCGACATGAAACGAATGCCCCCAAATGTAGACAGTAAACAAACACGAACAAGGGCAACTTCGTGTTCGTTTGTTAAGTTTAAACAAACACGAAAACAGACACAAACACTTAATCGAACAAATATTTGTGTTCATGTTTGTTCGTTTAAAAATGAACAGGTTTGTGTGTGTTTATGTTAATTTAAAATCTAAACAAGCAGCTCAAAAACATAAACGAACATATATGAACAAATATAAAACATTTCCAAGGTTTCATCCAACAACAAACATAAACAAACAAAGAAACGTCACGAACATAAATGAACGAATGAAACACGTGTTAATGTTTAATTAAATGAACACAAACTTTTTGTTCATGTTCGTTCATTTATTAAATGGTTAAGAACTTCCCGTCGAGCGGTTGTTGATACTGACGTTCGTTTCGTTTACCAGCCGAACTAAATGGAAGTTTGAAAATCTGTGCATTTAGGCCACTTAATTTTAACATTTATAAGAATTTAATAACAATAATGAAACAACAAACATATGACCACACTTAACACAGCCTGAATCAGTAATTGTTAACAATATAGCTAAGCTCAAATCATCATTATTGTTTCTTCTAGGTTTCTGTGTATTCTACAATCAAAATCCGATAATCCAAAGCGTCATGTTTAATAAGAATTAAAATCCGTGAATTAAAATGAAAGAAGGACTTACAATTTCTTCAGATGATACGATCGGTTACGAGGCGGCGGAACATGAACAAACAGATGTGAAAAATGGGCCAACCATCTAACTGGATGGGCTTATGGCAGCTGTGGTCGTCCGGATGGATTAGTTCGGTTCGGTTCGGTTTTTAAGTATTTAAACATAGTTCGGTTTTAGTTTTTCGGTTTTGTTTTTTTGGATTGGTCATTTAAGCTTGAATAAAAACCTTGGTTGTAGGGCTTATGTAATAAATCAATAGTTATTTGTCATTTTTGTTTATTCGTATGAACTTGGCATTTGCGCGTACCCCATTTTGTAATAAAAACCTAAGGACAAGGCTATAAATGGGCTAGTCATGCCGCCTAGACCTTTAGCACTTTGAGAAATACCTTTTCACCGTTCACACGTGTTCATTCTCGAATCAACATTTCTACCCGTTTCGAGATACGAGTGATATAGGTGCATTCCGCACTATTATATCATGGATTGATCAGATTTATTGTACTAGATCTATTGATTTAGGGATTTACATTGGCCCAAACTAATGAATCTGAGCCTAAATGTTTTTCTTTATATTATTAATTTATTATACATTTAGGATTTTGGGGTAAACTACAACCATTAAACTAGATGCAAACCATTATAAATTACTTAAAATGAAATATATATATATATATATATATATATATATATATATATATATATATATATATATATAATAATTTATAAGTACAGTTCGGTTTAAAAGAAAACGTTAAACCAAAATGTCGGTATTTGGTTGGTTATGTTATTTTAGTTTGTTTGTTTCTTCAATTTAACGTTTTCGGATCGGTTTCACGGTTTTATGCACACCCGTAAGTTTAGTTGTAATATAAACTTACTTACAACTACATGTGCAAATCTTAACCTGTTAACCAACCCAAAACTAGTACTAAACTGTAATTTGAAATTAAATTCATTCATTATATAAAAAAAAGTATTGTTTACATAAAGACAGATGGCGAACGGGTAGCAAGTTGTGCCGCTAACCTGAGAACGCCTTAGATCTCATATCTAAGACCTACTAAACAATTAACGGATCTAGTTCATAGATTACTCATTATAGGTTATCGATTATATGTATAAATATGTAATATATTATTAGTATTAGTTGTATTATGTTAAATATGCGAAGGATTGATCGAGAGAATAAATTGACAGAGGTTCGTTACGTTAAACAATAATAATTTAATCAGAGGATGAACACCTCTATATATAGAAGATGGGTCTAGTTCGTTACACATTCCGTAACGAACCAGACTTCCACTTTGTGACATTACAATAAAGAATAAACTTTAACGAACTGCCCCCTGATTCGTTAAACATCATTAACGAATCAGGAGGGAACTTAACTTAACTTCTAGTTCGTTAAACATCCTTAACGAACTAGAGACTTCTTAACGAACTAGCTTATATAATAATAATAATACTTTCATTAATAAATACAAAACATAAATACAAAGACTCGAGACGCAAAACCGTGCATTAACAGACACCCACTCGTCTTGAGCTCTTTGTCTTTAAGTTATTTGAAGCGCTTGGACTACCAGTCTCTGCAGGTGTGAATCCCATGCTCATGACATACACGAACAACGCGTTGAAATTGCATTGCTCGGTCATAGTCTTCACGACGCGCTATTTATATTTTATTCTTGAATAGCACGTCATTGTCGGTCTCTGTCAAGTTCATGAGCCACATTGGATCAATGATCTTTATCAGCTTGGTCTTTAAGCCCTTACCCAAAACAATAACGGCCTCGCCAGTTTGATTGTCATAATACCAGCGGTTGAAAGATAAATACATATGCTGATTCAGCGTCTTGACAGGTACACGCTTCATTATCTTTGGAGGCTTTACCTTAAGCACCAAAATCCTCCAGCCAGTTCTTGGATCTCATCAATGCGCTTACGAATCAGAATCTGCGGCTTGAAGAATTTAAACCCGTGATTGACCTCGAATAGCAGATGTTGATGAAACCAATCTGCATGTCGATTTCCCCCACGGTTCATAAAAGGTAGACACGCGAGGGTCCGAACGTCCCAACGCGGTAACGAAAGAACGCCAGTAATCTTTTCATAATACTGAATGTCGTTCTCCCATTTAATAATACATACCTTTAAATCTGAATCATAAAGTCATGAAATAATGTCACCTCGCACTTTAGATACGACCTTAAAAGATGTCATATGATTTGCTTGAGCACGAGCGACAACTTCAACTTTCTGCTCTTTATCCCCATACCTGTATGCATCAATAATCTTACGAGCTTTCTTGTTTCGATAAGCGAACCATCTCTGAATATCAGCAACAGTCGGATCTCGCTTTGAATCAAATCTTGTATCAACATTCTTGCCTTTTGATACTTTTTCCAAATGATCTTCGGCTGCTTTAACTGTTTCTTCATTAAATATTGGAGCACCCTGATCAATATTAGAGTGTTGAAATAAATCAGGGTATTCCTCAGACGTCACATCTTCAATTTCTATCTCCTCATCTTCATAAATAAAAAGACGTGTTCATCTCAATAGTTGGATCATTTAAGACCTCTTCATAATTCTCGACCTCCACGTCACCCTCAGCCTCTAATACGGTTAGTTCATCGTCATTTAGACCAAGCATTATAGAAATTTGCTCTCGTGTTAAGGACCTTTCAACAAACTGTCCCACTTCAATTTCATCAGCATTAACAATGCTTCTAACCACCCCCGCACCATCAACAAATATGACAGTATCATCCATGATCATCTCAATGGGTTTAACAGCTGTAGAATCATGATAAAGAATCAACTGTTTTCCAGAATCACTAGCAGCAGCACTCGTACATGCACCAGGAGATGAGTCGTGAGTTTGTTTCGTCTCACCTCCAGCACCTGACTCATCAGGATCTTCATCATCGTTTCCGAGTTTCTTGAGCGCATCGTCTTTATATGTAAGCTGCATGATTATGTCTTCTTGTTCTTTTAACTTCACCCCCTGAGACGTAACAATCTCACGAAGGGCATTAGTCTCTTTTTGGCAAAAGGAGACATAACTCAGCAATTTCTTTTGATTCTCCATCAAACGCTCTTAATTAAGACGATCAGCAGGCATTTGATTTTCATAAAGATGAAGTAAGCTCAAAAACATATTCGTCTGTTGATCCTGAGTCATTGCATGAAACGAGGGAGGGATTGGCTGAACAAGACCTTGAGGACGGTTAAGCCTCATAAAAAAAATATCCATAGGCGGTGGAGGCATCATCATCGGTGTTGGAAAAACCAAAGAAGTAGCAGTCGTAGGTCTTGGTAATGTAGACAAAACAGATTGAGGAATCATACCAAGCCTAGGATCCGATGTGAGCATGGTCGTCAAAGTAAGTTCCGGGGTGCTAGTAGTATGCGGCACCGCCGGTCTTTGAGGAATAAACGACCTTGGAGGTTGAACTCCAAACGAAATGCCAGCACCAGCCGACACACGCCGTTTGGACGACCCTTCACCAGCTATCTCCTTTCTCTTTCGTTTACGTTGAGCAACTATAGTAACAGCTGCCTCAACCTCAGCTTGTAGTGGAGCTGAATCACCCCCATCACCATAACCACCATCATTATCATCACCCTCATCTCCATCGTTCCCACCTGGTACTTCCTCACGCTCAGAATCCGAGTCATCATGGATCCAACGTTCATTGGGAGGACATACATAATCTGGATTCACTAGATGGCCAATCAATCATTTGAATTACCTTTATGTAATTTTAAATCAAATAAATAAATAAAATAGATCAAAGAATAAATAAATATTGATACCAATTGATTAAATATAATATAATCAAACGAAATCCCGTATCTCGATGATCACATACCTTAACGTGTCTTACGTATTGAAACACTTAACTTAAAGAAAATAAATAATATGTAAACGAAAAAGCAAAATCTTTTTGGTATTTGGAATTTTTGAAGAAATGTATTTACAAGAAAAATATCCGAAAATAAAAACATAGAACAGAAAATATTTTTGTGTTTTTGTATGGTTTTTCAAAAAACAGTACATATTTTTGGATTTTTGGTGAGTAAGGATTTTTGGTGAGTTTAAGAAGAGAATCATATTGACCATATTGCCCTTCCATCACAGTTTTATATTTCAGCGATATTGTGACTGGTGCTAAGTCGGTCATTGATATTGTTGTCCACTTAAATCTTATAACAAACTTTCAAGCGTTTTTGTGATATGATTAATGGTTCAATTAGAGCACAGAATATCAGAAACTATCAGCCTCTAATCTCGGTTCAAGCTTAGTTTGATTTTTGCCATATCACCCAAACTTGACTTAAACCATTATAGTGTTGATCAAAATTTGAATTTATAGAACTTTTGAGCAATGCATCAAATTTCCTTTACTGTTAGTGAGTATGCACGAGTCCATCTGTCGGCTTACATACCTTGTATCCCCTGGGGTCCGTTTCTTATTGGTATTGAGACGCGCGCAAGGGAGGAACAAATGTATGACTAACAATAGATTTTGATCAAGTCAGTAGTGTAAATTGTACGAAGTACAGCAGTGATCAAGTTTAGTGACTTAGGGTTTGCTCTAAAAGCGAAAGAAATATTCATGCATATGAATACCAGATGATTAAGCCGCGTAGAGACTCACAGTGTCCAGAACCCTAATGCTTGTTATTTGCTTTATTTTATTTTTGGGTGATCAAACAACTATAAGGCTTGAGTATGACAGGTTATTACATTTCTGTCATCCTCACCGAGATTTTTGTTAGAGCCTAACACCTCTTTCAATTTGGCATATATTTATATTTATATCACATATTTTACTCTAACAACTTGTTTAAGACCTATCAATGCACCAATGATTAAGCACACAACCTTTTAAGCTTATTTCTTATTGGATTTGGGGTCAAACTCAAATTTTTGAGGAGCATAAAAAAATAAATTCGATCACCTCAGTCACTTTCAGTCTATAGATTAATGGCTATCCTATCAATCTACAAGTAAATAACTGGAACAATATATGCAAGCATGTTCCACAAACTTAAATAACCGACATAGTTTTCAGTGAAAGAATAATGTAAAACACATACAAACGCCCCCAAAAACTTTCCATTATCAGGTAAATGGCTATCCCGAACGTTTACAAGTAAATGTCAGGACCAAACATATACAGGTATATGTCCTTCAAATGTATGTTATTGACATAATTTTCAGCGAATGTATGTAAAAATCTTTTTGGTTTTTCTCTTTACATACATAAAACACAATATTTTTGTCTTTTTCAATTTTCTTATAAATAGAATAAAATTTCACAATATTTTTGGTTTTTTGGATTTTTCTATACAAACTGAAAACACAATATTTTTGGTTTTTCAAGATTTTATAATGTTTTTGGATTTTCAAAATGTTTTAAAGACTTAAAAAACGAGAAACATTAAGAACAAGAAAACACAATATTTTTGGTTTTTCAAGATTTTATAATGTTTTTGGGTTTTAACTGTACAAACGTGAAACACAATATTTTTGTATTTTCTATTCTTCACCACTTAAAAGCAAAAATCAAAATAAAATAAATTTAAAAGAAAAATAAACCGAAAATAAAGATAATTATCCTTGTTTCAGGATATCAGCAAGGGATTTTAATCCATTTAAAACAAGCAGAAAATTAAAACGTGTTTTGTCAAATGCTTTGGTAAATAGATCGGCCTTTTGAGAATCAGTATGTACTTTCTCAAGATCAATTAACTTCTTTTCAAAACAATCCCGTATAAAATGATATCAAATTTCGATATGTTTCGTTTTAGAATGTTGTACGGGGTTTTTGGTGATGCTAATGGCAGAAGAGTTATCAATTAAAATGAGAATAGTAAGAAACTTCAAACCGTAGTCGCGCAGATGTTGTTGAATCCACAAAACCTGGGAACAGCAACTCGAGGCTGCAACGTATTCTGCTTCGGCGGTTGAAGTGAAGACCGTTATCTTCTTCTTACACTGCCAGGAAACAAGCCAGCTTCCTAAGAATTGACACCCTGCTGTAGTCGATTTAAAGTTAATCTTTCATCCTCCATAGTCTGAGTCAGAAAAGGCGGTAAGTTCAAAGTTATCGTCCTTGGGGGTACCATAACCGATGTCTTGATTGCCCCTATGATATTGAAGAATACGCTCGACCGCTGCCAGGTGAGTCACTCGGGGACTAGCTTGGTACCTAGCACATAAACAAACAACAAACATTATATCAGGGCGAGAAGCAATTAGATACATCAAAGAACCAATTATCGCTCGATAGAGGGTAGGATTGACAATATCCTCCAATTCATCTGGTGATAAATTGTGACCCACAAGGAGAGGAGTTGAAGGGATTTTTTCGGTAGTAGTCTTGAATCGGCTCAAGACATCATTCACGTACTTAGTCTGGTGAATGAAGATTCCTTTCGCAGATTGGTGAACCTGCAACCATAAAAAGAAGCTCATCTCTCCTATCGAACTCATTTCGAACTTAGTTTGCATCGATTTCTCTAACTCCTTACATAACGCATCCTTTGTTGACCCAAAGATAATGTCGTCGACATAAATCTGAACGAGGAGAAGATCATCACCAATGTTTTTATAAAATAAAGTGCCGTCAACAGTCCCTCGCTTGAAGCCGTTATCAGTCAGATGGTCGGCAAGCGTGCCATACCAAGCTCTCGGGGCTTGATGTAGACCATATAGGGCCTTGTCCGGATAATCAGGATCCTTAAAGCCAGGAGGATGTAACACAAACACTTCCTCGTGTAGCTCATCGTTGAGAAAAGCACTTTTAACATCCATTTGATAGACTTTAATATTCTTGTAAGCCGCATAAGCCAGAAAAATTCGTATAGCTTCCAATCTTGCAACCGAAGCATATACCTCAGTGTAGTCTATACCCTCTTGCTGATGGAAACCTTGCACCACTAATCGTGCCTTGTTTCTCACGATCACCCCATGATCGTCTTTTTTACATTTAAATACCCACTTAGTTGGAATAAGCTTCTTAACTCTAGCAGGTTTGTCGATAATATCCCATACACCTAATCGTGCAAATTGTTGCAATTCCTCTTGCATTGCTTCTACCCAAGAAGGATCTTGAAGTGCCATACGAGTCGTCGTTGGCTCAACTTGGGATAGAAAGCAAGTGAATTTAGCAACATTTACGATTCCAGAAGAATGTAAATCTGCGTAGGCACACAATACATTATTCTCACTCGAAGAAACAACTTGATGACGTGTTTGTACGCCCACATCAAGTTCCCCAATGATGTTTTCCTTTGGATGATAATTGTGAATCCTAAGAGTGGGATTCTCAGGAACAACAACATTTTCGAATAAGTTAGTGTAATGTTCTCCAAGCTCGTGATAAGAAACATCACTGTCAACTGTATCAGGTTCAATAACTTGATCAACAACTTGAGTATCATCAGAAGAAGTAGAAATATTATCAAATGAAGTTGGAGGATCATCACATGGATTTTCAGTTGGAGCTACAGTTAGAGCTTCAACATCATTAGAACTTGAAAACCTTGGAATTACCAATTGATCTTCAAAATATGCACGAACCAGGTCTTCATATGGTTGTTCAGTTGATGGAGTAAACGAATTAAATTAACCATCATAATCAAACATCCAGTCGGGACCTTTTCCTTGAGGAGGTGTGGTGTACCTTTGACAATACACATGGTACCATTCTTCCACACAACCAAAATTAAATTAAATACCCTTTTCTTCGGAGAGGCGTAACCCAAGAAATAACCCTCAATGGCTTTTTCTTCAAATTTACCCACATCTCTTTTCAACATCGTACAAGGACACCCAAATGGTTCCAAGTACTTTAAGTTAGGCTTTTATTTGTTCAAAAGCTCATAACTCGTATTCTGGAGTCTCTTAACATTTAGAACCCGATTAAGCGTATAACAAGCAGTATTCACAGCCTCATTCCAGAATTGGACAGGAAGCTTAGAATCGGCTAGCATAGTTCTAGCTGCTTCAATCAAAATTATGTTTTTCCTTTCAGCAACACCGTTCTGTTGTGGTACATAAGGGGCACTATATTCTCGATGAATTCCTTTTTGAACACAAAAGGAATCCAATACAGTGTTTTTAAATTCAGTACCACCATCACTTCGAATTCTCCTCACTTTTTGATTGTATAGTGATTCGATCTTAGTGATTAAATTTTGAACCAGAACCGGTGTTTGATCTTTTGAACTCATAAATAAGACCCATGAGTATCTTGAATAATCATCGGTAACCACAAGACAATACCAATCTCCAGAGATACTAGCACGATTCACAGGACCAAAATGATCCATATGAAGTCGTTCAAGAGGGGTATCAATGGAATTCATTAACTTAGGCGGATGTGACTTTTTCTTCTGTTTGCCTTTCTTGCAAGCAACACAGTGGTCAGATAATTTAAAGTTCTTCAAAGAAACATCTTCGACCAAGTCATTCGCCATTAAATAATTCATCTTTCGAACATGAATGTGACCCATCATACGATGCCATAGAATCGAGTCCTTCTCAGTTTCTTTTGAGACGAAACATGTTTCAATTGATGTAGATACCTTAGAACTCATTTTTAAGACATAAATATCATTCGATCGAAGTGATCACATGATAATCATGTCCTCGGGAATGACGTATCCCGGTTTCAGAATCAAACATTCTTTATCATTAAATACTGTCGTGTACTTCTTGTCACATATTTGCGACACACTTAATAAGTTATGATCAACCTTGTCACAGTAATTAACTTTCTCAAACATGATATGCCCATTTGAAACTTCACCTTCTTGTGTTATCATACCCCGAGAATTCCCAGCAAAAGCCACATAACCCCCTTGAATATTTCTAACATTAGTTAAGAGGTTGAGATTTCCAGTAATATGACGAGAATATCCACTGTCCATTATCCAGTTCTCACCAGACACGGTCTTGGATGTACCCTCATTGATTTTGGCCATGCAAGCAAAAGTAGTTGGAAGCTTTTGACACGAGTCGTCAGAATCAGACTCAGTATCATTGTCAGAAGATAGCTCACTCCCACTTGCATCTTAGAAATTTTCATTTGACCCGAACATAGCCAGATTAGCTTGATTGTCATTGCACAACAATCTTTGTGACCAATCAGTTCCATCTATGCTGGACAGCATACCTTGTGACCCAGAAGAAGATGGTTTGGTCCAGAAGACTTAACAACATCATTTTCGTTTTTCCCAGCTGAACTTCGATCTTGATTTCTAGGAACAGTATACTCCTTCTTTGGTTTATCACATTCTTTGGAAAAATGTCCAAACTCTTGGCAATCATAACACTTAACTTTCAATTTATCGAACCCCAACATCTTGTTTAATGATGGAAGATCTTTGCCAGTTCGTTGCATGAACCATTTCACCTTTTTGACGATCATTACCATATTCCATTTCAAATCCATGAGTTCCAAATCATCATGATCAATTTGGTCATAGTATTCGTCAGTAAACTCACTAGTAGCAATTTTACTACCAACCAGATTCTCATAAGAAGTCATGAAGGCAGACAAGAAAGCAAAGTTTTGTTCAGCCTCCTTCATGTTCACATTTGGTTGTGCTGAGAATTGATTTGCGGTAGTTGAATTACCAGACCCTTCAGAAGAACCAGAAGCACCAGGTGACCCAGAACTTCCAGCAGTGTAGAAACATGCACGTGGATCACTATAGATAGTTGTTGCATTACACAAAATGCAGTGATTGGAGAAATTGTTGAACTCAAGGGCATACTCCCACCATAAAAAGCTGGATCTTGGTTATCCTTATAAGACTTTTGACACCGAAGATCATATTCACGAGCTTCGATCTTTTGCATGAACTCAGTCGCAGTCAAATCTTCGTTACTAAAATAATTATTTTCTTTCAGTACCATTAAGAAAGTCGAGTAAGAACTCGGTAAAGCACTCTTGATGGTATCTATCTTATCACTTTCAGAAGGTTATATCTTCATCTTGTCCATTTCGGCTATCAGATGGTTAAACTGTGTTGTCATTTCTTCGACAGTCTCACCTTTAAGTAAGTTAAAATTTCTAAATTGAAATCTTAACATCACCTTCTTGCTTTCTGCAGTATTACCATACTCCTCATACGAATGTGTTGGAACAACGAAGCACAAATCTTGATGCTACCGACTTGATGACATATGTTTTCAGGTAACGCCATTGTAAGAGTTGAGTAAGCTTTCGTTTCGATTTCCAAAGCCTTCTTTTCTTCCTGAGAGTATTGTGAGATGGCTTTAGGTGTGAATCCAATTGTTTCATCCCCAATCATTGGAACAGTATACACTTCATCCAAACAGTAAGAACAATCAAGGTGAACAGAACCCAGATGAGCACAAAAACGAGGTTCCCATTTAGCAAAGTCATTAAATTTCATCAATCGAGGACACTTGGAATGGGATCCAATTTCAGTGCCCAATTGTAACATTTGCTGTATGAGTACGTTTTGAGAAGCTAACGCGTAAAAACCAGCCATCTTGATAAGTAACAAGACAATCAAACTTCAAGGGCTAAACATGAAAATATGTTAACGGACTTGGAACAATAACTATAATGAACTGTGAATAGTGTTTGTAAGGAACTAAAATAACGAATCAATTATAATGAATTGAAAGTTATCTGAGTAACGAATTAGGAACAGTGTCACACGAATTAGATTATAAAGAACTATTAAACGAACTTAGTCAACGAATCAGGTCAAATTGACGAATCAGTTTGACGAAATAGGTTAACGAATCCAAATCCAAAGTAACGAACTAAGGTAACGAATTTCTGAGTTCCTTTAACAAATCAAGTAATGAATCACTAAGTCAAGCTTAACAATCACAAAATCAACTTAAGGAATCAGATAACGAATCTCTGATACAAGGTAACGAATTAAGATGACGAATTTGGTACAGTTGATAACGAATCAACTATAACGAATCAGATTGTTATAAAGGTATAACAAACTCTGACAACTTTTGCCACGTGGCAAAAGTTTGTTAGATATAAGATTAATGAATCAGACCACGTGTCTGACGAACTAGATGACACGAATCAGATTGATGACGAACCGAGTAACGAACTTAATGATGAATTGATTAAAACTAACGAATCACTGTAACGAATCAAGTTAACGAAGAAGAATCTTCAACATATGATGAAGATCTTCAAATCTTCATCATCATTTTCCAGATTTATGGAAAACTAAGAACACCAAGTAAAATACCAAATTCGTAATACAAACTCGTTACTACACCGTAATTATTTATTATGATAAGATAATATAATAATAAGAAAAAAATACGTAATAACTCTAAAAAACGTTCTGATACGTCTCTAAAAATCGAAAAAAAAACTAGGAATGTTTGACGAACAGTATAAAGATAAAGAATCATTATTATTTCGACACAAGAAAAGGGTGTGAAAAATCCTTTTCTTGTGTCGAAGACTAGTAAGACGAATAACCCCTCCCAGAAATATTTGTTCCCTTCATTTATCCGTTCTATTTCGCGTTTCCTTTTGGATAGGATCTAGCCAAAGTAAATTGTATTAGAATCAAATGCATTTTATGACATTTCAATCTCACAATAGCAACATAATAACATCACCCCGGTTTTTTGAAAAAAAAAAACAAACAAAAAAAGAATAATAGCTTAAGTTACTCGGCAACCCATCATGAATCCAAGTCGTACCATCTCGTAAACCAATTCACTCAATCACTAATCCAATTCGACCAAACTTACACCCTTGTTTCGACCAAATCTCAGATCCAAATCAAATCAACACAGATCCAATCCAAATCACAAATCCAGTCAATCAAACCTTCCCAATACCTTACCAAACAACAATCCAACCAAACTCAATCCATATCCGATCAATTCAACAGAGAATTTGATCAAAATCAAACCGAAAACCAAATAATACCAAACTTAATACAATTAAGCTGTTAATTAACAAATTAACACATTAACAAGAGCAATCGAATCCCCGAAAGCTCTGATACCACTTGAGAACGCCTCAGATCTCAGATCTAAGACTTAATAAACAATTAACGGATCTAGTTCATAGATTACTCATTATAGGTTACCGATTATATGTATAAATATGTTATATATTATCAGTATTAGTTGTATTATGTTAAATATGCGAAGGATTGATCGAGAGAATAAATAGACAGAGGTTCGTTACGTTAATCAATAATAATTTAATCAGAGGATGAACACCTTTATATATAGAAGATGGGTCTAGTTCGTTACACATTCCGTAACGAACTAGACTTCCACTTCGTTACATTACAATAAAGAATAAAATTTAACGAAATGCCCCCTGATTCGTTAAACATCCTTAACGAATCAGGAGGGAACTTAACTTAACTTCTAGTTCGTTAAACATCCTTAACAAACTAGAGACTTCTTAACGAACTAGCTTATATAATAATAATACTTTCATTAATAAATATAAAACATAAATACAAAGACTCGAGACGTAAAACCATGCACTAACATAACCCCTTTTGAATTGCAAACCCCAATCTTTTAAAAATTACATTCATGGATCTTGGAGTCGATACATTATTATGCATGACCTGTTCGACTCGAGTAAGTAGCTCCACTGCTTCAGGTGCAAGGAAACCAAAAGTGCAACTGCAAAATGTATAATTAAATGTTGGCTGTCAAGACAGGCCTTCTCATGTTTTGTCACATTGCATGAAGCAACTATTAGAGCAGTCTGGTTGGCCGTGAAACCACTACTCCCCAAACCTACTAGAGGGAAAACCCTATTAGATCCACACATGTGTGTTTCCCTCTAATCCACCCTAAGACCAAAATGTCAGCCAGTCAAAGAGTTGGGACACTCATCCATCGGGTCACTCAAGAAATTCACAGGTGCTTCTATCTTAACAGAAATCTCAGCACGCTTGAAATTGTCAAATAGCACATCCTTAACCAAATCGTGTCGCTACTTGAACCCGAGGAGCTCTTTACAATGCACCATGTGGTCCCCAAACGAATCCAAACACACCTTGTGACAAACAGGGCATATAAACCGAGAGTAGAGGAATTATGAGGCGATACTTGATGATAGTACGATACTCATCTATAGGGTAACAAGTAGAAAACAGTTCCTAACTGATGATTGGGAATTATTTACATATTTTCACATAGAAAACCGGTTAACCTATTAATCGAACGTAGGTTAATTAAGAAGGTTAATTTCAATAAATCTCAATATGTTATAATCGATTAACTAGTTAGTAACCGATCTGAGCGGGTTAAATAAGTTAGGGATTTTGCACTCAAAAACTGGTTATTGATAATAACTAGTCACATTTAATAGCTAATATTTCAAAAGCTGATTAACATGTATTTGCGCCAACCTACCATGGTTAAAATCTTTTAACGTATTAAATTGAGATTATTGAATTGATAAAAAGCTGCAACATAATGAACTAGAAAAGATCCTACACCAAGCTGATAAAGATAGAAAATAAGTTGAGCACAAAAAATTGTAACAGAAACCAAATGCTATTAATTAACTTTATATCAACAATGTTTTACATCATTTTAAAGAACATGTATTAATAGCCTAATTTCTACCAATGATGGTCCGGTCTTCGTACAGTCAAACACAATCTATACTACATTATAGTATTATAATAGGCAGTCTCTCTTATGAGACGCCTGAATATTAATTCCTCCTCCTTCCAACTAAGCCGCCCGCTTCCATCTCCGGCAGCCAACTCAATCACTCTGATGGACACTTCAATTGTATCTTTTAATTCCTCTCCTTCTCTCTCCATACGTTACGGCCTAATCAATTTTTTATTCAACAACCAATCAATTTCTTTTAATTTATGTTCATTTGAATGTAATATAATGCAAACAGGAACACCATATCCCTCATCAAGAATCTACACCAGGTATGTTATCTCTTCCTTTGTATTATAATACAAATGCATACTTCATCATTCATATTCTCTTGATTTAACCTGGGTTTTAACATAATTCAGTTTTAAATTCGGTTTCCTTGTGGGTTATTGGTGGATAATTAGGTTAATTTTTCTTAGGTCTTTGATTTGGTAATCTATACAAAAAATTTGATGTTATGAATTTGGTCGCTATTGTATTCGCAGCCTATTCACTTTTAAATTCTTTTTAATTGTGGCTTATTTGGGGATAATTAGGTTAAATTTTGTTAGGTTATTTGATTTGGTAATTTATACAATAAATTTGATGTTATGGATTGGGTCTCTATTGTATTTGTTTGAATCACATGAAAAACACTCACTGTGGAGGGTAATAATATTGTGATTTACAAGTGTAGAGTTAGTAACAGTGGTGTGGGGAAGGCCGAAGTTGGTGCCTAAATACCTCAAAAAGTGAATGACTGAGAGCAAAAGTATGAACCATCCACTGAGTGGTCACCATGCAAATGGGTGATCACTACACATTTGGGTTCCACATTTACTCAAGTCTCTATTATCATGTCACTTTTTGATTATTTATGTTTACAGTTGGGCTCCACCGATTCATCATTTAATGCCATGCTACTCTTCCGATTATCTAACTTTTTCCCTTATACGTCGTATGTTTGGCTTAATTTCTGCATTTTTATAACAAGCACTTCATTACGCGTTAGATATATTTTGTGCTACATAATTTGTAATTTCTGCATTTTTAAAATAAGCACTTCATTACGCGTTAGATATATTATGTGCTACATAATTTGTTGTGCAATCTACTTATGATGCATGATACTATGTTGCCTTTGCGTTTTGATTATGCCATGTTACTGATATCATGACTTATCTTGTTATTTCTTTATTACAGCATGTCAACATCAACACGTACGTCTGTACCAAGGCAGATTTACCCCCTCGCTTCCTTGAACCCGTATCAAGGAAACTGGACCATTAAAGTCCGTGTCACATCTAAAGGCCACATGCGTCACTACATCAATACAAGAGGTGAAGGCTGCGTTTTTAGTGTCGAGCTGACTGATGATGATGTAAGCTTCCGTTATCTCGATAATCCTTATAAATTATTGCACAAAAAAAGATATTATAACAAATATATTTTCAGTGTACTCAAATTCAAGCAACCATGTTTAAAACCGCTGCAAGGAAGTTTTTTGAACTCTTTGAACTAGGCAAAGATTACTACATATCAAACGGATACTTAAAAGGGGCTAACAGACAATACAATCGTGTAGATAATGATTATGAAATGACCTTGAATGAAAATTCCCAAGTAGAGGAGGCAGTTAACGAACCAATTTTTATCCCTGACGTGAAGTTCAACTTCGTCCCAATTGACCAACTACGACCATATGTCCAACAAAAAGAACTAATTGGTAGCAAAGTTTTAGTGGTCAATTTTCATATTTTCTTTGACTTAAAATTACACTCTTCAATTGACCCACTGAAGATGTTATTGGTGTCGTACAGCATGTATCATCAACAATGAGCATTCGGCGGAAAGCTGATAACGAAACTGTTCCAAAATGTGACATAACCATAGCCGATGACAGGTAACCCCACTTTCTTTAGTTGCTTTAACAGTTATATCTCCTTTTATATGTACGTCATTTTTGCATGTTTGATCTTTCAGGATGAAGTCAGTGATTGTATCTTTGTGGGGGGCCCTTGCCACCGGTATTGGTAGCAAACTACTGGACATGTTTGATGCCTCACCAACTGTTGCAATCAAATCGTTAAGAGTATCTGATTTTGGAGGTAACCCAAAATAAACAACCTATTTATATCTTAAATGCACCTGCTTGCATACCATGTTTAGTTACGTCTTGCTTATTTGTTGTTGATTATTTGCCTCAGGTTTAACACTGTCAACAATCACCAAAACCATCATCCAGATAAACCCGAACAGCCATGAGTCACAGAAACTAAAAACGTGGTACGGTTCAGAAGGAAGTGTCGCGACCTTTGAATCTGTGGGGTCCACTCAGACCTGGACATAGAAATGATGCCCCATCAATGTACTGCTGCAGCCGAGGTGGTTCGCTTGACATCCACGACGCGGTTACTGGGCATTTCGTTAGAAGAAACCGCAGCCATCAAGATTCAGGCTGCTTATCGCGGGCACTTGGTAAATATATTAAATAAAAGTTTTATATGCTATTTTTCACATATTTTGATTTATGTGGTTTGATGATTTTGTAGGTGAGGCGGGCGGTACGGGCAGTGAGAGGGCTTAGGAGATTGAAGTCATTGATTCAAGGTCAATCGGTCAAACGACAAGCGATATCCACCTTGAAATGTATGCAGACATTGGCTCGGGTTCAGTCTCAGGTTCGGTCAAGGCGCATACTTATGTCCGAGGAGAATCGAGTTTTACAACAACAACTTCATGTTAAACATGAGAAAGAGCTCAACAATATTAGAACCTCAGTAAGTGGCATTTTTTTTCATTTATTACTTATCTCTTTTTGTGTTTTGAGAATCTAATTATTTGAATTACAGTTGGGAAATACATGGAATGATAGTAGAAAATCGAAAGAAGAAACCAAAGCGAGTTTACAAAGCAAACAAGACGCTGCGATACGTAGAGAGCGGGCATTGGCATATGCACATACTCATCAGGCATTGATTCATTAATAGATCTTTAACATTTAACTAGCTATTTATTTTTAACTTGATTAATGTGACATTAAAAATAATGTTATGTTTTATTGTCAAACAGCAAATGTGGAAGAACTCTACAAAATCTCCGAATCCAACTTTTCTACACCCAAACAATCCTCACTGGGGCTGGAGTTGGCTCGAGCGTTGGATGGCTGCGCGTCCGTGGGAAACTCAAACCGGGTCAGAAACGAGCAAACGGGCTAGACGCCCGCCTAGCCGACAATCGTCCTCAACCCCACCCACTCGGGCCCCATCATCGAGTTCACGGGTCAGACCCGAAAGCCAAAAGGGTAGTGTGGATGAAGACTCCACAAGCTTCTACAGTGTGCAATCGGACCGCAACCGATGACAAAGCCGGGCTGGGTGCAAATCGAATGTTGATAACTTAGTTATTAAAAGACAAAATGAAGGCAAAAATCTTTATTTAGTTGCATAAAGTTATATGTACGTTATTATACCAATCTTTCTCAATGCAGGTTGAGACTTGAGACATCGGGACGTCTTGTGGCTCATTTATCTAATACAAAGGGTGTCTCTCTTCGCACAATTAAGTACATTGTAATAATAATATTTTCGAATCATGCATTCTTTTTGTGACTATGTTAATATGCATCCCTTGATGAAATTTGAGAAATCATTTAATGAAATCTTGATCTTGAATGCCATCCCTTCTGTGAGGACATACTTATTCTCTGCTACTATGACTAAAAAGTTGAAGTTTTTTTTATTATCATCATCGGATGTAGTAAGTAAAATATTTTTGCTAACATCGTTTCATTTCGTTTCACATTACAGGTGCAAAAGCTTTGACATTTTAACATACAAACCGTACCGATGTCATCGAATTGTCGTTGCGTCTCCGTTGCGAACCTTACTCATAGCTAGCTAATCCACGTTGAGTCCCCGCCGCAACGCGCGGGCACACCTACTAGTAATAATATAACTATTTGTCAAATTATGTAAACATATGAATGATAATAAGATACAAATCACGATAATTATAATAGAATTATGTAAAGTAGTTGCAAAATAAACAATTCACAATAACATAAACACTTATTAACGTAACTATCATGGCCCTAGCTATAAAACAATTAAACATCTATGCTAAAAATAAAAAACGTGCGACGTATACAATTCAATAACATGAAAGCTAATTGCATCAACACAAACAGTGCACGAACACAAAACCATGAATGCTTCAATTATTTTAGGCATAAATCTGATATTAGATGGTAAAAGCTTATACACACAATCATAATAAACTAACTTTTAATTGCCAACAGTCAACTTTGCATAAAAGTCAATATTGGTTTTCAACTTAACGTAAAATATGAATTATCAAAACTCACAAGGTCAGCCCATGCCTGGATTTGAAGCAACCTTCATTCCTTAGTCAGACTCTGTTGTTGAACTCTTCGAACAACACAGCTGTGAATTCTAAACAATCTAAATAAATAAAGAGAGAGCTAATTAAGTTTAAAAACAAAATACATAGGAATAGCGATTAAAGTGTCATAATGGTGGAAATAAGATATAAAGTTTCAACTCCTATGCCCATGGATTTGTGAAAAAACATCAGATTTAGTCTTGAATACATATCGATTTAGGGTTTAAAAAGCCTCAATAAAACAGATTTAGGGTTTTATATTTTTCAAACAAATAAACCCTATACATTAGAGAGGGGATTACCTGTACCTAACGGGAAAGAAGTGTTGGGTAACAGAGTGTTGGAAGTAGGCGAGGTTGAAGAAGATTATCGTAGGGTTTAGAATGAAAACAGTTGTGAAGAAACGGGTTGCTTGACATCCGGGTTAGGAGGATTTGGACGGGAAGACCCATGACCCGTGAATTTTATAAGGCTGAATCAATGAGAGCTTTCCATTTATAAATCAAGCAATCAGGTGGCTTTAGAAAGTAAGGGGAGCGACGTAAAAGCGACACGTAGGATTTTATGGTAGGCAATTATATAGATAGTTAAATAAGAAAACTAAATAATAGATAAACTTGAATAATATATAAAACTTTAATTAATATAATATATCGTATCACCCATTGTGGCATGAGTTTTCCCTCTCGAGCCACAACACGTTAACATTGGGTCGGTTATGAGACAATTATGTGTAATCCAGGTCCCATATCTAACTGTTTGGTACACATTACTCAGATTATCCATCAGGTACGTGGGTATACTCGTTTATTGTATAGGATTGCTTATTGGGATGCAGGTTACTTGAAATATGATGTTAAAGTCATCTAAAAATCGACTTTTAATTTATCTATCTATATAAATATCGACTTTTAATTTATCTATCTATATAAATATCTGTCAAAACAATCCTACGTGTCATCATTTTTTTGTTCCCCACCTCTCTAAAGCCACCAGATTGCTCATTTATTTGTGAAACTCTTTAATCATTAAACTCTAATTTAATTTCTCTCTTCCACATATTCTTTGTCGTCAGTCTATCTTCTCCATCACTGGTTAACTTTCGATTACCACCAACCATCGTCAACCTCCCCTCTCATGCATCACCCAACATCGTCACCCTACAACGACCGCCCATTTTTCATAAGACAAATATTTGTGTTCATGTTTGTTCATTTACTAAAATCAACATGTACGTGTTCGTTTATGTTCGTTCGTTAAAAAATTAAAAAACCTGCACATCTCAATTGAAAGAGCCCAAACGTTAAAACATATATAATGAATATAACAAACTAATATTTAATAATAAATCAAAATAAAACCATATTAAAAAATAAAACAAATCATTACAAATATAATAAAACAAACCGATTAAACATGGGGGCTCAAACTAGTATAAATTACTATCTACGTTTCTAATAATTATATATATATATATATATATATATATATATTTCCAATAATTCTATACTGATTAATTTTTAGTTTCTAACAACTTCAACATATTATTTATTATAATTTAAAGATTTTATAGTGTATTAATCTATTTGATTAGAATTGGGTAAATAAGTTTGAGTAATTCGATGGGTAACACTAATACAATAACTGTCCTAAACTTGTACATGTAATTTTTAAACTAATCGTATACCTAGATGCCTTTCTTATACGCTCGGGTTTCCGAGTTACAACAAGGCTCGCGTTAATTGATCATCCTTAATCGAATTATCCTAAACCCATATATATATTTATTAAACTAATCCTTGACAGAAATCACAATAAGATTAATTAAGTGGCCGATTTTCTTTTTTGATCGTTTCAATAGTTTTTTCGGTTTTATAGGCTTTTGTTGGTTGGTTTGTTTCCGGGTTTTTAGTTCTCGTAATTGTTTTGTTTCGTCCTGGCTAATTCCTTGTTACTCCTGTAGTTTATTAGTAGAGTTTAAGAATTAAATACGCCACTTAGTTTTATGTAGCATAGAAAACATTTAAATTTTTAATTATGTCAACATATTTCTTTTTAAATCCAATTTTGTACTTTTTGGGTTTGAATGTTTCACCTCTCTATTAAAGTAGATAATAGTTTGGTTAAAGATAATTTGTTATATTGTATATTGACATCTAAATACAGAGGGAAATAAATAAAGAATGTTTGATCTAAGGCTACAACTATGCAATCATAATAAATGTAATTTACAAATATGCATATTCCAAAGCTGTGGCGGAGCCTAATTCAAAATGGTTTGAATGTAGATATTGAATTATGAACTTTCCTTAATATGCTCTCTCAAAATGGACGAGCGTGTCGCAAGTCCAATCTTGGATATGAGAAGATGAAAACGGGTTCTTGATAGTGGTTTTGTGAGAGCATCCGCTAGTTTATCATTTCTTGATATATGAGAAACCCTTATGGAGCCATCATGTATTTTTCTTAGACGAAGTGAAAATCAAGTGCAAGATGATTCATTCGAGAGTGAAATGTTGGGTTTGCGGAGTACTGTGTTGCACTTAACTTGTCACAAAAGATGGTTGGGGTTGTTGTGGATTGAAAACCGAGTTCTTTGAGGAGAGATTTGATCCACATGATTTCGGTAGTAATTGAGGCCACGACACGAAATTCATCTTCGGTTGATGACCGTGCTAGTGTACTTTGTCGTTTGGAGCTCCATGTAATAGGATTCGAGCCGAGATAGACAACATAACCTGTACTACTTCGGTAGTTATCTTTATCACCAGCCCAATCAGCATCAGTAAAGCCATGAAGTTGTAATGGTGAGGTCTGACGTGAGGTCGAAGACTCACTCAAAAATAAACCAAATACAACTAATTAGATAGCGGTAAGTGGGTATCGAACACAGGGAATTTGTGGAAAATGTGTTACTGAGTAGCTTTGTAATTTAACTATATTAAACTAAATGTAGAAAACAACTTCAAAGATTTGTTTGATTGGTTTGATTAACAAAAAAAACTAAAAACACTTTAACGAGTTTTAAACAATATGAGAAAATATGCCTTCCATCGGTTTCAGGTTTCTATGACTGTTGAAGTGAATGTTTAATCTGAGATGAACTATAAAGATATAGTTCATGCTTATACGACTGATTGTCATAATTGAAGACTAAGTACTTGGATTAGAAACGCAAGGTAATCACTCAAATATCAATTAGTTTATCCAACACCGATTCCCTCCCGATTAATCTTGATTGCTTAAAGCACCAAGAACTGACAGTTTAGAACACGAATTAAATAAACTAACAATCTATCAATCAATGCATAAACACCATAATATGAAATCAATAAGATCAAACTATTATCTCAGAAATTGCATAAACATTCAATCAACATTCATAAAGAAACCTTACAATCCGAGGGAAAACAAAGATAATTAGCCAAGCATGATTTAGTTCATCATCCATTCGATTATAGTAATCATACGAATTAAAAAACACCAAATCAACAATTGGAATCACCAAACTATTGTTCTTGAACCCAAAAATCGCCCCTAGGTCGTTCCAAAGTGTTAGATAGATGAAAAGACACCCAAAAACGGAATAAAAACAAGTATTTTCGGCATTTACAGCTCCGCACCGTGGCCCACGATGGTCTCCACGGTCTCCAGAACGCCACGGTACGATGTAAACTGTCGTTTTTGATCAGTTGGACCGTGGCCCACGGTCCAGACCGTGGCCCAAGGTGGAGCTCTTTCTCATTTTCTTGTTTTCTTCATATCTTTCTCGTTTCAACTCCGTTTTCTTCACCGTTTTCGCCAACGTTCTCATAATTACATCCTCTATCTTCTCCTATCTGCAATTATATGAGTAACCATAGTCAACTAATTCCACAAAATAAATCGATTGAACACATGATTCTTAACGGTCTTAAATCACTTAAGGGTTGTCTCACGGACCACCCGTCACATTACCACACTTAATCGTTGCTTGCCCCCAAGCAACATCTCAACACAAACTTTCTATTCCATTCAACTTGTATCCACCAATATTACCACAAAACCGGTTCAGTTAAGGCCCAAGTCATACCCTATTCGCTTATTTTTATCGGGTGCACTAGTTCACTTGATGTTCCATTTAAACCGAAGATTTCTAACCAAACCTAACATGCTTTCGGCTTTTACCTATACATAACACACATTTACACAATAACCTTTCCTTGGTGATCATCCGTACATTTCATATTTAATCAATTCTCCTCGCATACGCTTGTACAATTATCAAATCTCCACCTATGTAAATGCATTTGACATGAATACAAATCAAGATGGTCTTAAAACGGGTTGTAATGGGGCCAAGTGTAAGGGTATGGAAGGGAATATTGAAAGTAGCTCAAGCGACCCGATCCGACTTATTACAAACAAACTAAGTAAATAATAAAATAAACAACTATAAACATCACGAACTTCTCTTTTTCTTTTCTTATTTTTTTCTCTTTTTTTCAATAAATAATACTTTGAACTATGCATACATAAACATTGCAACTCTTATACAAACTTTTTTTTAACGAACTAATATAATACTTGACATTACATACCAGCATGATAAACATAATGCTTCACATATCTAACTGATAAATACTAAAACAATTACATAGAACCTATTAGGTCGGATCGTTTCGCAGCATAACACCGGGGTTAATCAAATAAAAGAATAGGCCCAATAAGGTTTTCTAAAGTAACCAACCCCCCGCCTCTCACATAACCATCCTCATATGTATAATGTATGAGGCCCCAACCCCCCAAAACCCACACTCTCGCTCATCCAGACGAGGCTTAACCTAAGTGCCTCTATCACTTTTGCACTCATGCCACGCTAAGATCTCGAAATGCACTAATTGTACAAGTTCTATCGGAGAATATCAACTTTTCCACCAACCAATACTTCCTTAATTCTCAAGTGTAAACGAATATGTTATGCAAATTATTACACCGAAAGCATGCTAACCTTGATTAGAAAACTACATAATCTCCTTTTAAAAACAACTAGGCACATGTTATTTAGGGAATTGTGACCATGAAAAGGGACCAAAACTATACCCCGCCATCTTACCACTTTTCGATTCTTTTAAACACATTTTTTTTTATTTTTTTCTTTAATTTTTTTTAAAACGAAGTTTTTCAAAACAAACAGAATTTTGCAATTTATAATCTAAACTCGAGAAATACCACCCGCAAACCATGAACGGCTAACAATCTAATTGACTCGACAAATAACACCATTTCCAACACAAAAATTTCACACCACCAAGTACACGAAAACAAATAAGACACAAGATAGATAAACACATGCACCTGATCATGTGTTTGTAATGATGTGGCTGTTGTGCTTTAACCAGAATAAACGCATTTCATAGACTCTTTGATATCTCACAGGGAATATTGCAAACATCCCCACACATGAATTATTGCATCCATGATGATTGAATTGCAGAACCTGTCAAAACACAAACACACCCAAAACAAAAACCAAACAAAATACACTACTCTACATCCTCAGGCTGCCTCCCGAGAGCGCTAAGTTTAAAGGTCTTCAGCCAGACCGTACCTGATATACGCTATGGTGGTCTTAATGCACACTTACCCAATGTATTTCCAATGAATGCCCGGAAATTTACATGCCATCTCCATAAGTTTGTCGGTATAACTGGCATGTTTAGAAAGCACCTGCGGTTTTCGCTTATCCACTTCACAAGATATACACCGATGTCTTGTAGCTTCGCCCTTTTCATCTTCTTCCCCGAACCTTCTTCCCCACACTTGTTAATTGGAATGATGGATATGGGAAGAGGTTCGGTATGCACATTCATATCATCAGACTGCTCTGCCTCATCATCTTCACACACCATCTGATCCACCTGTGACTCTTCATCAGATAAAGGATTTGTTGGTGTGGTATTATCCTCCACAACCTTCTCCTCCATGTGAGAATAATCTCTAATATCATCAGGTAATGGTGAAAGACGCTCTTCTATTTCTATCTTCATTTTTAACTTCTGACACTTGGAAACTAGACAGCTGATTCGATCTTCATCGAAAAGGTTGGGTGCTGATAAATACTGCTTGAGTTTGGACAAAATCACTTCCAACATAGCAAGCCTTTTCTCCACCTTATTCTGATAAGTATAGACACCTTCGGGCATAGGATATTCCTCGGGATGATACTGTTGGTATCCCCGATACGGTCTTGAGATGTACGCATCCATCATTTTTTTATTCCAATACCTTGAATTTTCCAAATACACCGAGCACATATCATAATCAAAAGTATGATCACGACCGCAACAGAAACATAGTCCATCCATTCTTGGCTTATAATAAGCATCCTCGTCCGGATCCCATATGTTAGAGTAATAACCATCCTCCACCGTTGTATCAGAATCATAGAAATATAGAGGAGAGGAAGGATTCTCATAGCAAGGCATTAGTGGATCTTCAAATTTTGCTTTTTCCCGTCTAAATCGGGCCTCGTGGCAACCAATACAAGGGTGAAGTGGCTCCCTGCACAAGATGCATGGAATAGAGCCGCAAAAAATATAGTAAGATCTATCATCTAAGCGGTTGTGGGATTTGGTGAATCCATGTTGTTGTTTGATGCAGTTGAAGAACCAAGAAGCTTGTTAGAGCCTCTAGTATGCATACACCTGTAGGTACCTGCACACTAACACAACCAGCGTAAACTCGAAAATAACAAACAAAAACTACTAAAGCTAACACACGTTGCGCAGTACTCCCCGGCAACTGCACCAAAATTTGACGTGAGGTCGAAGACTCACTCAAAAATAAACCAAATACAAGTAATTAGATAGCGGTAAGTGGGTATCGAACACAGGAAATTTGTGGAAAATGTGTTCCTGAGTAGCTTTGTAATTTAACTATATTAAACTAAATGCAGAAAACAACTTCAAAGATTTGTTTGATTGGTTTGATTAACAAAAAGAACTAAAAACACTTTAACGAGTTTTAAACAATATGAGAATATATGCCTTCCCTCGGTTTCAGGTTTCTATGACTGTTGAAGTGAATGTTTAATATGAGATGAACTATAAAGATATAGTTCGTGCTTATACGACTGATTGTAATAATTGAAGACTAAGTACCTGGATTAGAAATGCAAGGTAATCTGTAACATCACGAAAATTTCGGGCCAAAAATGTCAACTTTCCAAAGTTAAGGGACTAATTCTACCAAATCCAAACTCCAAGGTTAAAAATGAAAAAATTATTTTCTGTCATATCGCGCTACGCGATGGGGACAAATGACAAGCCATCGCGTATCGCGAAAGGGCTTGGTCAAACCTTCTAGAAGGGTCAACAGCGATACGCGATCGCTGGTTGAACCTACGTCATCGCGTATCGCGATGACATGTCTTGACACCTCTGGCACAAGACTGCCACGCGTCCACAAGTGGCACACCTCTCTCCACGTGTCCCGAAACATGGCAACACGTGGCATATCGTCCGCCACGTGTTAACACGTGGCACGCCGTCAGCCACGTAGCAACACGTGGCAGACCTACGTTGTGACTGTACGAAGCTACATCGCGCTACGCGATGGGTTACAAGAAGCCTATCGCGTATCACGATAGGATCCAAGGCGAGTGTTGGAAGGACTAAGCGGCATAGAAGTGCTGCTCGAACATTAGGGAATTATACGCCGAGAAAAGGTAAGGCTTACTACCCGACTAATATAATAATAAAATATTATAAATGCTTAATGCCCTAAGTCGAATTTATGCTCGATGTTTATGGAAAGAAAATAATATAACAAAGAAATGAAATAAGAAAAGAAATGTGTATATATATATGTGCTATATAGTTCTTTGTTATAATTATTATTTAAGTATAATGTGTATTATTAAATAATAAAGAAAATAATACGTTTCTTAAAGAAGAAGAAACATAGGGTTTTTATAATAAACTAAAGGTTTATAAATATTGCTTTTAAAACTAAAGGTTTTAAAGTAAAGGAAATGAACTAAAGGTTCATCGAGATAATAAGACTAAAGGTCTTAAGCCGGATTGTATATCCGACTAATAAAAGTTATACTCGTACTATAGGTGCGAGATAACAAGAAAGAGTACGCAAGGAAGGTGTTGGAAACCGATCCCGATCAAAGGTGAATACGCCCCGCTTTTACAAACTTGTTTTTAAATAAATAAACGTGTTATGTGTAAAGCTTTACATGAGACTAAGTGTCTCTAAAAACATTATTAGTAAGAGTAAAATCCTAGCCCTCAGGCTGTAGTATACGTTTGTCTGGATCCTTACATATGTGGTAAAATGCGGCGGGCACATCGCACCACGCTTGGTCACGACCTCCAGCCACGATGAGCCGAACCAAAGTATGTTCGAGTGAGAATGACCTTGTGTATATTTATGGTACCTAAGTACGTCGGGACGCTGCGGTGTCTTGCTGGGGTGACCTAGGTTGAGACTCGAGTTTATAATGATATTGTTTTAACTTTGTTATTCCTAAGCCAAGATGGGTCGAGGCATGCGTAACCCTCGAGGGGTAACAAAGTAAAAGAAAATGTTTTTGCGTCAGCATATTCACCAGCATTCGTTGCTGACGTATTTTTATAACATTTTGCAGGTAACCAAAGATTAGAGCTAAAGGACGAAGGCTCAAGAATCCGATGGCTCGGATAATTTTTGTTAAATGTTAATATAACTAAATGGTGGTTTTGTAAACTTAAAACAAGTAAAAACAAATGGAACTTGTTTCCATCTTTTGTAATGTAAATATTTTTCAACTTTAGTCCTTATAATTTATAAAGTCTTCCGCTAATAATCGTAACTTTGATTTATTTACAAATATGGTACCAACTATCGAGTCACAAGCCTAGGCCCAAGTTGGGGGTGTGACAGGTTGGTATCAAAGCCATCGATCTTAGCGAATTGGGTATCATAAAACAATACCCAAGCTTCGATCCAAGCATAGGAAAATAATTTATTTTTTTATTTGAATAAGGATAAGATTGGTTGGTAACCTTCTCTTTCCCTCTCTAAATTCTAAACCACCCAAAGATGTCTTGTGAGAAACTAATGGAGTATTATGATCGTGAAGCAAGAAGATCAAGAAAATACTACAAGTTCCCAAAAGACGTCATGGATGAAAATTACTTTGAGGCCTTCTTTAGCCGAGACCAATACATTGAACGTCCTAAACCAATATACTTCCCCAGGACTGAGAAATGCCCAATTAAATTACCCGATAGTCCACCACCACAAAGAATCAAACCACCAAGACACTCGAGCTATCATCCACCGACTATGCCTATTTATCAACCCAAGGAAATACCGGCATACCGCCCCTCGGAAATTCCCACCTACCAACCACCACAAGTACCACAATACTACTCAACCGGATATTTTCCAAATGCACACCCATCCTATACCTTTCTTTCAAACCGACCCATAAAGGAAGAACCAAGATCCCCATCCTTCGATTGGATGCAGTGCCACTCCGACCTGCGAAGGTGGCATACTGAAAGCTCTACCGCTCATGAAGTCAACTCACAACCCAACAATGGTGAAGGATCATCCCGCAAACCAAGAATGAGGGTGACGATGCCTTACGAGAGTTTCAAGATACCCGTGATGATCAGCGATGCCACTCAGTATATGGAAGAGGAGGAAGAGCCTATGGAGGAAGAAGAGGATCCTATGGAAGAAACCGAACCGGAAGAAGAGCATCCCGACAACCCTAATGAGATATCAACATCCATTGATGGATCACTCACTTCCAACAACCCAAGCTACAGTTCCGTCGATCCGTTTGTCCAGTATCTTGAGCAGCTAAGGAACCAAGCTTCATCGAGCTTCCCGCCATTTCAAGGAAAGATCCCTTCAATTCAAGAACAAGCTGATGAGATTCGCGAGCAAAATCAGGCCGCCAAGACATACCTCTACCTTGCATCTGATCAGACTTACGTCCCGTATCCTGAACCAAGAAACCACTTCGAGATGGTGACGCTGGGTTACCGTGACCCACCGCCACAATATGGATACCCCAACGTTATTCCGCAGTCCTACGAAGAACACCTGGATCGCGCGTTGCACGAGACTGATGACTGGAGGAAGAAGGTGGATGAAGAAGGGAAAAAGAAGAAGAAGATAGGAGAGAAGCTTCTTCACAAATGCAACAAACTGACGAGAGTTGTTAAGAAGTTTCTGAAGGACTGAGATGATGGTGGTGATGGCGTGTTTCAAGAAAGGAAGAATGTGTGTGTAATGTAGTTTGTTTGTAATGTGTTGTATGAATAAGAAAATATATATACATCAGATATGAATGTATATATATAAGTGTGTTGTAATAATCCTTGTATATACCATGTATGGTATATACAAATGATGAAATAAAATGTGTGTTTAATGAAGAGCATTCGTTAAATTTCAGATAAAAAGAATAAAAAGAAAAAGATATAATGTCTCAACAAAGTAATAACTTTGAGGCTTCCCGAAAGGAAGCCGAGAATCGAAAATAAAAAGGAAAGGGACCCGAAAAAGAACAAGAGGATCCAATTCCCGAAAAGTTTATGGATCGAATTCAAAAGATGATCAAAGATGCCGTTAGGGAAGAATCAATGGCTAGGTCCCAATCTCGTCAAAAAAAAAAAACATTCCCACTCTGTAAATCCTTCCCGAAAATCTGTTTCTAAACCCCGTTCTAGACCCTCGCACGTAGATGAGAGTGTTCATGAATCAAACGCTGTTGGAGGCGTTCGTCAAGAATTTAAAAAGCTCAAGATTGGTGGGTGTACGTTCAAGGACTTCAAGTACTATGGGCCGAAGGAATTCCACGGCGATAAGGGAGCCATCGCGACTGTAAGGTGGCTTGAAGAAATGGAGAAGATTGTAATCACGAGCAAGTGTTCGGAAGAGGAGAAGATTCAATACTCCGCCCTGATGTTCAAAGGCGAAGTGCTAGAGTGGTGGAACACACTAATCATGAGTAAAGGAAGGGAAGTAATGTATGGGTTGTCATAGAGCGAATTTAAGGAACTGTTAATGTCGAAATTCTGTCCGATGCATGAAACGGACCAAATTCAAACCAAGCTCCTATCTCACAAGGTTGTCGGAACAAACCTTCATCAGTATAACACCAAATTCCACGAACACTGTCGCTTGGTGCCCCAGCTGGTTACCCCGGAATCCAGCAAACTCACACGCTACATATGGGGATTGCCACTAGAGATTCGTGATATGGTGAGGTCGCACCTGCCTCAAACCGCCGACTCCGCGATGGAGTTGGCCGGATACTTAATGGGCGGAATCATCCGCAACAAAGAGGAAGATAAGAAGGTCGTGTCGACGCAAGATACGAAGTAGGAAGGAAATGCCCGTTTCAAGGATAATGGAGTCGACCAACGAAGGTCTAGCTTCGGCTCCGGCATCCCACAATGCAAAACTTTCAAGAAATACCATAGGGGTCGATTCCATCTAACTCCCTGTCCTTGTGAGTCATGTCACAAATTCGGTCACGCCACGGCCGATTGCTACAAGAAGAAGATGACTTGCTATAATTGCAAGGAGGTAGGACATCTTAGCTTTGAATACCCCAAGAATAAACCCGCAGATGGTGGTGCGGGTGGTAGCGGTCAAAAGAGTGAGCCCAAGAAGGGCAATGCAAGACTGTTCGTCCTTGATACGAAGAAAGCGACCGATACACCGGAAACCATTACCTGTAAGTTTCTTGTTAACAATGTATATGCTAGAGTCTTGTTTGATTCAGGAGCCAGTTTAAGTTTTATAGATTATAAGTTTTGTAGTCTATTAAACGAACCCTTAATCAAACTTAATAAAACTCTAAACGTCGAGACCGCTAGTGGTGAAATTGTTAAAATCACCGAAGCTTTAGAAAACGGAAAAATCTTATTAGCCGGTTACGTTTTACCTATTCAATTGTTGCCCATGACTCTTGCTGGTTTTGATGTTGTATTGGGTATGGATTGGTTATCCGACAACCATGCCCGTATCCTTTGCAATAGCAAGACTATTGAACTCCAATCCCCGGACAAACGTACCATACGAATCGAAGGGGATAAAGACGCTGGCCAAGTTAGCCTAATCTCAATGATAAGGGCTAACAAATGTTTAAATCAGGGATGCTTAGCATTCATGGCCTACGTCACCGAAGAGTCTAAACCCAAAGAAATCAGAGACGTTCCTGTAGTTTCCAATTTTGTTGATGTCTTTCCCGACGAACTCCCCGGCACTCCTCCCGACCGCAAGGTGGAATTTAGAATCGATCTCATTCCCGACACTGCTCCGATCGCCAAAGCCCCATATCGCCTCGTACCAACCGAGATGAAAGAACTGAAGAAACAACTTGACGAGCTTCTCGAGAAAGGATTTATATGACCAAGTTCATCGCCATGGGGAGCGCCGATACTATTCGTCAAAAAGAAGGATGGATCCATGCGGATGTGTATTGATTACCGAGCTCTCAACAAAGTTACAATCAAGAACCGTTATCCACTCCCGCGTATCGATGACCTGTTCGACCAACTCCAAGGTGCTAGCTTCTTTTCCAAGATCGATCTCCGCTCCGGCTATCACCAACTTAAGGTTCAATCCGAAGACATTCCAAAGACCGCGTTTCGAACAAGGTACGGCCATTATGAGTTCACCGTTATGCCATTTGGACTTACTAATGCGCCGGCTGCGTTCATGGATATGATGAACCGTATCTGTAAGCCTTATTTAGATAAATTTGTGATCGTATTCATCAACGACATACTTGTTTACTCTAAGACTAAGGCCGATCATGAAAATCACCTTCGAACGTTACTTGAAATTCTTAGAACCGAGAAATTGTACGCCAAGTTCTCGAAATGCGAGTTCTGGTTGCACGAGGTGCAATTTCTTGGTCACATCATCAACGTTAACGGAATTCAAGTAGACCCCGCTAAGATTGAAGCTATCTCGAAGTGGGAGATCCCAAAGTCGCCAACCGAAATCCGAAGCTTCTTGGGATTGGCCGGCTATTATCGAAGGTTCATTGAGAACTTTTCACGAATCGTTGTTCCCCTAACCTCCTTGACTCGAAAGAACGTCAAATATGAATGGGGAACAAAGCAACAAGAGGTGTTCGATATACTCAAACAAAGGCTTACCCAAGCTCCCATACTGGCCTTGCCAGAAGGTATTGAATACTTCGTCGTCTTTTGCGATGCGTCCCATTCCGGCTTGGGATGTGTATTGATGCAACGAAAGAAAGTAATCGCTTACGCCTCTCGTCAATTGAAAGCACATGAGAAGAACTATACGACTCACGATCTAGAGTTAGGCGCCGTAATCTTTGCACCTAAGATATTGAGGCACTATCTCTATGGAGTAAGATTTACCGTGTACACTGATCGTAAGAGCTTAAAGCACACCTTTGATCAAAAGGAGCTCAACATGCGCCAACGACGCTGGATGGAGACTCTCAACGACTATGAATGCGAAATAGTTTATCATGAAGGTAAGGCCAACGTTGTGGCTGACGCCTTAAGTCGTAAAGAGCACGAAAAGCCGAAAAGAGTCCGAGCGTTAAGGCTAGAACTTCAAATCAATCTTGTTGACCAAATCAAGTCCGCTCAAATTCAAGCGATCAACGAGAATCAAATCTCTGATGAAAAACGTAATGGCACCATTGACTCGTTAGTCAAAGGTGATGATGGCATTCTTAGAATGGGAAACCCAATTTGGGTACCAATTGTTGGAGGATTGCGTGAGAAGATATTAAACGAAGCCCATAAGTCTAAATATACGATGCATCCCGGGAGCGACAAAATGTATCATAACCTTAAAGAGAACTATTGGTGGAATGGAATGAAGAGAGATGTCGCTTCGCATGTGGCGAAATGTTTGACGTGTTTAAAAGTCAAGGCTGAGCACCAAAAGCCTTCGGGATTGCTTCAGCAACCCGAACTTCCCGTATGGAAGTGGGAGTTGATTACCATGGATTTCATTACCAAACTCCCTAAAACGACTCGACAACATAATGCAATCTGGGTAATTATGGATCGATTAACCAAGTCCGCACACTTCATACCTATCAATGAGTCTTACTCAATGGACAAATTAGCTCGTATCTATGTTAACAATATTGTGGCCCTACATGGGGTACCGTTGTCCATTATTTCTGATCGAGACAGTCGTTTCACGTCTCACTTCTGGAAAAGCTTCCAACAAGCGCTAGGTACGAAGTTAAACCTTAGCACTGCCTATCATCCGCAAACCGATGGGAAAAGCGAAAGAACAATTCAAACGTTGGAAGACATGCTCCGAGCTTGCATGATAGACTTAGGTGGAAGTTGGGATGACCACTTACCCCTAATGGAATTTTCATATAACAATAGTTATCATGCAAGTATTCAAGCCGCACCGTTCGAGGCGTTGTATGGTCGAAAGTGTAGATCGCCCGTGTGTTGGTCTGAAACTGGAGATAATCAATTATCCGGACCCAAGATAGTCCAAGAAACCACCGACAAAGTTATCCAAATCCGCGAACGACTTAAGACGGCACGTGATCGCCAAAAGAGTTATGCCGATGTCCGTCGTAAGCCGTTAGAATTCAATGTCGGTGATAAAGTTCTTTTGAAAGTCTCGCCATGGAAGGGCGTGGTTCGTTTCGGCAAGAAAGGAAAGTTAATTCCTCGATTCGTTAGACCCTTCGAGGTACTCGAACGAATTGGTACCGTCGCATATCGATTGCGACTACCCGGGGAAATGCAAAGGATACACGATGTATTCCATATCTCGAATCTGCGTAAATGTTTAGCCGATGAATCTCTTACGATGTCGTTAAAAGATGTTGAAATTAACAAGAACTTAAAATTTGTTGAACGCTCAATTCGAGGATTCAAAACATAAGAAGCTCAAAAGACGAACTTTGAAAATAGTGAAAGTAAAATGGGATTCCCGACGAGGACCCGAGTATACTTGGGAACTCGAGTCTGAAATGAGAAAGAAATACCCCACTTATTCTCGTGAAGCAATCTCGAGGACGAGATTTATTTTAAGGTGGGGAGGATGTAACATCACGGAAATTTTGGGCCAAAAATGTCAACTTTCCAAAGTTAAGGGACTAATTCTACCAAATCCAAACTCCAAGGTTAAAAATGAAAAATTTATTTTCTGTCCTATCACGCTACGCGATGGGGACAAAGGACAAGCCATCGCGTATCGCGAAGGGGCTTGGTCAAACGTTCTGGAAGGGTCAACAGCAATACGCGATCGCTGGTTGAACCTACGTCATCACGTATCGCGATGACGTGTCTTGACACCTCTGGCACAAGACTGCCACGCGTCCACACGGGGCACACCTCTCGCCACGTGTCCCGACACGTGGCATATCGTCCGCCACGTGTTAACACGTGGCACGCCGTCTGCCACGTAGCAACACGTGGCAGACCTACGTTGTGACTGTACGAAGCTACATGGCGCTACGCGATGGGTTATAAGAAGCCTATCGCGTATCGCGATAGGATCCAAAATTTTTCCTATAAATAGCAGGTCCAGGGTCTTCATAAACCACACCAAAATCAGTTTACAACTCTCTCTCTAAACATCTCTCTAAGCCTCGAAATTCGTGCCAACGATCCGCTTGGAAAACTGTGCCCCGATTCCTCGATAAACGTGCCATACCTCGATATCCATACCACTTCCCGGCGACGTTCCAAGCAAGAAGGTGGTGCCGTTTTTACAACCCGACCATCACCTCGAAGTGCGTGCCGAGAAAAGTTGGTGTCTCGATTTGCGTGCCAAAGTGAAGTGGCAATCAAGGCGAGTTAAGCGGCATAAAAGTGATGCTCGAACATCTAGGGAATTATACGCCGAGAAAAGGTAAGGCTTACTACCCGACTAATATAATAATAAATATTATAAATGCTTAATGCCCTAAGTCGGATTTATGCTCGATGTTTATGGAAAGAAAACAATATAACAAAGAAATGAAATAAGAAAAAAAATGTGTATATATATATGTGCTATATAGTTCTTTGTTATAATTATTATTTAAGTATAATGTGTATTATTAAATAATAAAGAAAAGAATATGTTTCTTAAAGAAGAAGAAACGTCGGGTTTTTATAATAAACTAAAGGTTTATAAATATTGCTTTTAAAACTAAAGGTTTTAAAGTAAAGGAAATGAACTAAAGGTTCATCGAGATAATAAGACTAAAGGTCTTAAGCCGGATTGTATATCCGACTAATAAAAGTTATACTCGTACTATAGGTGCGAGATAACAAGAAAGAGTACGCAAGGAAGGTGTTGGAAACCGATCCCGATCAAAGGTGAATACGCCCCACTTTTACAAACTTGTTTTCAAATAAATAAACGTGTTATGTGTAAAGCTTTACATGAGACTAAGTGTCTTTAAAAACATTATTAATAAGAGTAAAAGCCTAGCCCTCAGGCTGTAGTATACGTTTGTCTGGATCCTTACATATGTGGTAAAATACAGCGGGCACATCGCACCACGCCTGGTCACGACCTTCAGCCACGATGGGCCGAACCAAAGTATGTTCGAGTGAGAATGACCTTGTGTATATTTTTGGTACCTAAGTACGTCGGGACGCTGCAGTGTCTTGTTGGGGTGACCTAGGTAGAGACTCGAGTTTATAATGATATTGTTTTAACTTTGTTATTCCTAAGCCAAGATGGGATGAGGCATGCGTAACCCTAGAGGGGTAACAAAGTAAAAGAAAATGTTTTTGCGTCAGCATATTCACCAGCATTCGTTGCTGACGTATTTTTATAACATTTTGCAGGTAACCAAGATTAGAGCTAAAGGACGAAGGCTCAAGAAACCGATGGCTCGGATAATTTTTGTTAAATGTTAATATAACTAAATGGTGGTTTGTAAACTTAAAACAAGTAAACACAAATGGAACTTGTTTCCATCTTTTGTAATGTAAATATTTTTCAACTTTAATCCTTATAATTTATAAAGTCTTCCTCTAATAATCGTAACTCTGATTTATTTACAAATATGGTACCAACTATCGAGTCACACGCCTAGGCCCAAGTTGGGGGTGTGACATAATCACTCAAATATCAATTAGTTTATCCGACACCGACTCCCTCCCGATTAATCTTGATTGCTTAAAGCACCAAGAACTGACGGTTTAGAACACGAATTAAATAAACTAACAATCTATCAATCAATGCATAAACACCATAATAATGAAATCAATAAGATCAAACTATTATCTCAGAAATTGCATAAGCATTCAATCAACATTCATAAAGAAACCTTACAATCCGAGGGAAAACACAAAGAGAATTAGCCAAACATGATTTGGTTCATCATCCCTTCGATTATAGTAATCATACGAATTAAAAAACACCAAATCAACAATTGAAATCACCAAACTATTGTTCTTGGACCCAAAAATCGCCCCTAGGTCGTTCCAAAGTGTTAGATAGATGAAAATACACCCAAAAATGGAATAAAAACAAGTATTTTCGGCATTTACAGCTTCTCACCGTGGCCCACGGTTCCCACCGTGGCCCACGGTGGTCTACACGGTCTCCAGAACGCCACGGTACGATGTAAACTGTCATTTTTTATCAGTTGGACCGTGGCCCACGGTCCAGACCGTGGCCCACGGTGGAGTTCTTTCTCATTTTCTTGTTTTCTTCATATCTTTCTCGTTTCAACTCCGTTTTCACCCACGTTCTCGTAATTACATCCTCTATATTCTCCTACCTACAATTATATGAGTAACCATAGTCAACTAATTCCACAAAATAAATCGATTGAACACATGATTATTAACGGTCATAAATCATTTAAGGGTTGTCCCATGGACCACCCGTCAAGGTCCTTTTTATTAAGAGACCTTTGTGAATTTAACCATGTAGGTATCTCAATAACCGTTTGAGGGAACTCTAGTGTGCTGAAGTTCGTGCGTGCATTAATTGTGATAGTTTATTAACAATGAAGGCAACGTCCGTCTGTGTTGAAGATAAGTACTGTAATGCACCAACAAGTGCTCTATACTCCATGGGTGTGGAGAGGCGTGTTCCTCCATGCAATGTGATGGTTTTTGAAGAAATATGGATCTAAACCCGAATAGGTTAGACCAATGATTCCACCGGGTATGAGTTGAGATGTAACAACTAGGTTAACGATATTGTAGATCTAACAATTTCGACGATGGTAACCTACAAAACAGAACACCGTGAGCTTGTTATGGGAAGGACAAGAGTGGGAGTCTTCCCGTAACCACCCGCCGGCGTGAGAATAAGTACCATTCTTGTAGAGAGAGGAAGTACTTAAGTGATTGATGTAATATGTGGAGTGTGAAATGAATACCTCATGATGACGAAGTGAGTATTTATAGCCGGTGGTTAGAGGAATATTATTGGTACAACTGTCCCCTTTGAGAAGATATTCTTTGTAACAAAATGGACACGGGTCCGCATTTGTTAGGATAGGACAACTGGCCATGTGCACGGTTATAACAACCTTTCCAGCTATCCTTCTTTAATTGGTTGTTGTGTCACGTGCCCTTTACAAGGGAATATTTGTGTAAACCTTGTAGAAGAAAGTTTGTTACACCCGCTTTGCTGATCTCATTCTGTCTTCATTCCGCACTTGAGGATTCTAATCTGTTTTATGCTTTTGTGATGCATTTCTTCCTTGAATTATGCGGATGACGAATATATCCCACGGATGACTTCTAAGGAAGTCCTGAGTGACCCGAGAATATTATTTTATGATCCTTGGAGCTTTTCGCCATCTTTTCTCTAAATTGAGTTATGCGGAAACTTCTGAGGACATCTTGGGTGACCCGCGAATGCTCTTTTATGGGTATTTGGAGCTTTCCTCTACCTTACCTCTATACGCCCCCCTAGTTTATTGTTTCTTCCGTGTGATGTTTTTATGCGGGTCAAATTTTAGACTTAAGATATTTGTGGGTATTTTGAATTTTTGCGTGTACCCTTTGGAGGTATTTCTTTCATTTGAAGATAAGCATAAGGGAGAGTGATGTGTCAGATCTACAGGAGCCGTATGATGATGTGACGTTTGTGTCGCCTATCAACTGTACTGAACTGTACCCCTTTTTCTCTTTTTTGATTTTCCCGCCTGACTTGTCGCTTTATTACTAGACTGGTTAGTTTCTCTCTCCACTGTCACCTTCCCATCGCATTAATTGCGATGGGTATAAATATGGCGTTTCTTGCACTTACGAAATTTTTATTATCCTTTCATCTTCATTTTCTTCCTCCCAATTCTTTCCCTATTGCAATCTGAAAATTTCTTGTTCATCCCCATTTGTTCACCGTTGCTCGGTATTTCCCCTTTATAACCACTATAATGGCTCTAGAAAAGAATAACTCAACATCGATTATCCTTGTAGAGATAAATTGGAAGAAAACGGAGTTCGAGAAACTCATCACCACTTATGGCATAGCACCGGAGTGGGATTCAGAGTTTCTGGCAGCCAAATCTACCACCGATAAGCCTCCGGTTGGCAAAATGGCGGTATATGCCCAACATTATTCCACCAGAAATATTCGGTTTTCGATAACCAATTTCCTTGGTAATGTGATTACCAGCCATGGTATTCATCTTTCCCAGATTCATCCATTTGGCCTAATGAGAATTTGACACTTCGAATTCTGCTGTTGGGCCAACAACATTGTTCCCACCGTGGAGAAGTTCTCTGTATTCTATAAGATGAACAGACGTGGCGGTTGATATAACCGAGCCACAACGACTAAGGGAATTATAGGCACAGAGCCGCCCCGCAATGCCTACGAATGGAGGATTAAATTCTTTTGGGTTCGCGAAGACGTGGTTCCTATCTCCATGGTCCGCTGACCCCAAAACGAGAAGTTATCAGACCTAAGGTTCTCTTATTATGAGGACCAAGTGTGGTTTCAGACGATGACGCGGATGCCCACACCAATGTGGGCGATGGTTGAGAAGCCCTGGTGTGGGCTGGTATGAGCCGCCTATGGCCATATCCTGACCTTGAACTATTTTTTCAAAATGCTTATGAGAGTAAGCTTTTTGTACTTCTGTTATTAATGTCGTATGGCTGTATATTCTCTTACTTATGTATTTTACCCTTTTTGATGTTTTATAGGAGAGGGATCGGTACTCAGTACCATTCTTAATAAAATAGTGGGTCACATGCAGCGTCGCCTGCACGATTTGAAATCTCTGCCAATTCCTGACAAGATGAAGGATCATTTATTGTTTCCCAAGGGTGTGCGTGTTGAGCCTGTAATTTCTGAGGCAATTTTTGAGTTAGGTGAGTTTTCCTTGAACCCTCGTCCTTTGAAAGCGCTAACTTCAGATGGGGTGATTGTGTTGTTGTCATCAAGTGACGAATCATCACTCCGCGAAGAACAACGTCCTGTTGATGCTTCTCAAATGCCGGATATTATGCGTGCCTTAGCAAATCTTGAATGTAAGAGGAAACACCGATCCACAAAATCTGGTGAGGCGGACGATTGCCAGGCCGACACTGAAGAGGTCCCGGCGAAGAAGAAACGGGCGACTAAGCCCAAGAATGTAAAGAAGGTCCGTCTTGAGGACCATGTTAAGCGTGTGGCCATGAAAACATCACGATGTAACTTCTTAATTTCACTAAGTGTTCCCAGAAACACTTCCCTTTTATATCTGATTTGCTTATGTTTTTGTTAATGGTAGAGAAACCGGTTGCATCCGCTGAAGGTGTGATCATTCAAGAACCACCATTCTCTTTGCCAGTGACCATAATTTCTAATGAAGCTCTGGCTTCCAAAGGAAAATATCCGGTGTAAGCTTCCGACGAACCAGATACAGAGGAGACCCCGCAATCTCCACCGCATTTTTCTCATTCTTCTCCCGGCCGTCATGTTGGTGATGGATCATCGTCTTTCGTCCATCAATCGCTCCAGGGAAGGAGATTTCATCGTCCATCGGACTCTAATTATTATGGACGACCCAACCCGGGGAAATATGAGTTTCTTCATCAACCGCGTTGGACCTTAGCTCAAGGTTCACGCTTCTCAGACGTGGACCTCTGTGCTGAATTCCTCTATCATGGAATCCCTCATACGGAGCGTGCATTCCAACGTGGTCATTCCCGCCATGATCTTGCCCGTGGCTTTAATTTTAATTTGGCCAATACAGTGGGCAAGAAATCTTCAGGGAGTGGATCTCAATGGGGGAGAAATGGGGTATGATGACGAACAAAGTGGAGGAGGCGCAAAAAATTACCGATGATCAATGCTTAGAAGCTAACACTGCAAAGTGGAAGCTTAAAGATGCCGAGATTGCGTTGCAAGCAGAGAAGGATCGTCAGGAGGCTGAGGCCAGGGCATGGGAAATGACGTGCAAAAATCAGAATGCCGTCCTTGCAGTTGCCCGCGAGGAAACCCGACGCAAAGAGGCTGACCTTGCCAAGGCGTTGGAAGCCAATGATTCACTAGAAAGTCAGTTCACAGTGCAAGGTGATCTAATAAAAATTACGATGTGGAAACAAAATTACGGAGGGAGCATGCGGAGGAAATGGAAAAACGTGCTCGAGAGCTTAAATCTGATAACATCAAACTTGTAAAAACTTTTGATGAACTAGAAGATAAGGCCAAGCAATTTGAGGAAGATAAACAATGGTTAAAGGTCTTCTGCTGGTAAATGACTTAGCTTATTTTTCCTAAAATATTTCCATCTTTTCCTTCTGGGCACTTACTACTTTGCTGTTGATACGCAATTGAACACATCAAAGATGGGCAAGAGCTGGGAGATTGTCTTGCGATTTTACTCAATGCTTCTTCTCAAGCCGGACACAAAGTCGGTTTCGAGGAAGGTGTTGAGTACATGAAATCTCAACGTCCTCTTGAAAAACATCCGCTACACGGACACGACTTGGAAGTGGAGTATAGTGAAAAACATCAAATTTTGACGATCTAACTTTCAAGAAGTGTTATCGGAATATTCTTCAAAGGAGGATGGTGTTCAATTACTCTGTGATAATCTATGCGGACCTTTAGAAGATAAACCTCAAACTCCTCCAGCTCCTCAAGATCCGGAGAACCCGCAAGCATCTCCCATCCTGCAAGGTCAAGACCTGCCACTAGACTAGGATTCTTGTAATTTACCTTATGTGTAACAATCTTTCTAATGCACTTTTGTAATCCACTTTTGACAACCATATGAAGTATTTTCCTTCCATTTTGTTTTATTGTTACAAATTATATAACTGTTGTCTAGCATCTTTCAAATATTTTAGTAAAGGATTACTTCTTTAGATTGCACGCACACCGAATAAAAATGCTTATAACATTCGGGTCATTATGGCACGCACCCCAAGTAAAATATTTATGACACACAGGTCATTTATGGCACGCACACAAAGTCAAATATTTATGATGTGCAGGTTATGTATGGTACGCACACTATGTAAAATATTCATGATACGCGGGTCATTATGGCACACACACAATATATATTTTTGTGACATTCGAATCACCAAAAGGTAAAGTATTTCTTATAGAGAAAAGTGGCATGCAAGCCTTCTTTACAATTTCAAATGACATTAAGTAATACTCATATTACTTTGTCTGATAATGGCATGCAGGCCATAAACATAGTTCAAAATATGGCACGCATGCCCTTACCGCATGCCATTATATGTAACACTTTTTTAACTGCGATGTGTTCAATGTTCGTGGAATCTCAATTCCATACAACTTTTCAAACTTATAGGCGCCTTTACCCAAAACTTCCTTGACTCTATAAGGTTCCTCCCAAGTTGGAGCCAGTTTTCTTGAATGCTCTTGCCCTAAAGCTTCGTTATTACGGAAGACAAAGTCTCCCACATGAAATTTGCAAATTTTGACCTTGGAATCATAGTATTTTTGAAGTTGACATTTATAACTATTCTCTCTAATGAGAGCTAACTCGCGGCGTTCTTCAAGAAGATGAAGATCCAAGCGCAAATCTTCATCATTATAAATGACAAATAATGTTCTTGCGGATGGAATTCCAATGTCTGCGGGAATCATGGCCTCCATGCTATATGTCAGGCTGAATGGTGTTTCTAAGTTGCTTGATTTCTTTTGGGTTCTAAAAGCCTATAACACATGTGGCAACTCATCAACCCATCTGGTACGTTTAATTCCAAGCCTCGACTTGATCCCATCCTTGATGCTTCTATTGGCCCTTTCAACTTGACCATTGGATTGCAGATGAGCCACATATGTAAACACTTGGTTTATTTGAAGTTCTTTCAACCATGCTTGTAGTCCTCCATCCGCAAATTGAGTTCCATTGTCACTAGCTATTGTTTGCGGGAGACCGAAGCGACAAATGATAAACTCCCAGATATACTTTTTCACACTCGCAGCAGCAATAAAGGCAACTGGTTTGGCTTTTACCCATGGTTGTAAGATCAGAGAGGTGTGGGGAATACTACGATCAACACACCATTGTTGGACAAAGCCCGGCGCCTTTCATGAATTTTGTAAGAATCAAGGTATAATAAATCCCTATACCATGCCCGTGACTGCTCAACAAAATGGTGTGGCTGAAAGGTGTAATCGTACCCCTGTCATATAGCTAGTAGTATGTTGGCTAATTGTGATCTCCCTTTATTTCTTTGGACTGAAGTATTAAAAACAACTGTCGACATAATTAATCGGGTTCCTTCTATGGATGTCCCTAAGACTCCACTCCATTTTAACTATGGACGGGAAGGAAACCTAATTTAAATTATTTTAAAGTATGGGGATGTCCGGCTGAAGCTAAATTGTATAATCCACATTCCAATAAATTAGATATGAAAACAGTTAGTTGCTCTTTTATTGGATATCCCAAGCGTTCAAAAGTATACCAATTTTGTTGTCATTCTCATTCTACCAGAATTGTTGAGACTAGACATGCTGAATTTCTTGAGTTTACACTCTTAAGTGGTAGTGACAATGGTAGGCAAATGAATCTTCAAGTAAAAATTGGAGAGGCACCAATCAATCACTTACTGGTGCCCATTAGTTAGTCACTTGAACCATCTAGTGATTTTTCGGTTCTCATAATGATAATATGACTAACACTGAGGAACCACCTACATCGAATCTTGTAACATCTCATGAAGTTAACGAACAAGAGACTCAACAACTGCCACTAAGAAGGTTTTCACGACCTAGGCGACCCATAGTTTATGATGACTTTGTGACTTACCTTCATGATACCGACTTTGATTTGGGTAAAATAAATGATCCAACTACATTCAAAGAAGCCATGAATTGCAACCAATCAAATCAATGGTTGAATGCCATGGAAGATGAGTTGAAATCAATGAAAATAAATAATGTTTCAGCGCTTATTGAATTACCAAAAGGTGCTAATCCTATAGGTTGTAAGTGGGTCATTAAAACTAAATTAGACCCTAATAGAAACATTGAACGTTATAAAGCATGTTTGGTTGCAAAGGATATACCCAAAGAGAGAGAATTGACTATCATAAGACCTTTTCTCATGTATCATAACTGGTATGCTAGGAAGGTATCAAACAAATCCTAGCCTAGATCACTAGAAAGCTACTAAAAAGGTATTCCGATATTTACAAGGGACAAAAGAGTATAAGTTGACTTATAAAAGGTCAAATGATCATGAACCCATTGGCTATAATGACTCTGATTTTACGAAGTCTAAGGATGGAAAAAAGTCTACTTCGGGATGCTTTTATGCTATTAGGTGGGCTCATTTCATGGAAGAGTCATAAACAACAGTTGCCTACTACATCGACAATGATGGCAGAATATGTTGCGTGTTATAATGCCACATACCAAGCGATGATTCTAAGAAATATAATTAAGGGACTCAAAATAGTTACATACAGAGGCCTATAAGAATCTACTGTGATAATGGTGCAGCTGTGAGTTTTTCAAACAGTAATAGCTCAAGTGGTGCTGGACTATATCTCGACACAAAGCACTTGTTTGTGTGAGAGCGAGTGGAAGACCAAAATGCTATTGTTAAATATATTAGCACACATAATATGTTACCGGCTCCATTTACTAAAGGTCTACCGCTCAAAATATTCAATGATCATTTACTCAATATGGGCTTTAGGCGAGACCTTTTACGAATGTCATGTAAACAATGTAAACACTTTTAGGATACTATCTTCTTACATCACTCAAATGTAAAGTTTGTCTATATTTATGAATATATGTGCACTATAATGTTTATTTTAAATAAACATATTTTTTACCACATAACCTATAAATTTGAAGATTATATGATTATCATAATCGATAGGGGTCTTTGCATTGATAATAATGCAACTGACTATATCAGCTTGTTTTGATGTTATCATAAGAAGGTTTAACGAAATTATCTAATTTTATTACTTGGCAAACTAGTGTTATTTTACACGTATATATAGTACACACATATATAAATGATTAGTAAAAATGGTCTAGCAAGTGGTAGAATGTTGGAAATATTTATAAGGCTTTTGACCATTTAACATATATATGGACTAAATGTGTGTAGCCCGCTAATAAAGGTATCTAATTTGATCGGAGTTAATACCTTAAGGGGTTAAGATTTAAATATGTTGGTTAAAATATTATTGAGTCATTGCCCTAATTAACTGTCATAAACAACAATCGTTCATTTATTTATATGATCACAGACAAACTCTCTAACACTATAAATCAATCCATCTTAATCAATGGGACATTAGAATCTTAATCAAGATCACCATCATGGCCTCATCTTCATCAAACACTCATAGGAAAAAACCTTCTCCTTCAAATAAGTTCTATAACCTATTATTTTGTGGTAGATTAATATGGAACTTGTATAATTGATATCATATGTTGAAATTGATTCAAAATATGATCCTCACGTTGAACCTTTAAATGTATATAGTAAGTTTCTCATCATCAAGCAAGCTAGCTAGTCACTCGTCTATTCTGAAATCTTAGACTTCTTTACCCGGAACCCTTCCATATCTACCCGTGTCTTGAAAAACACACTTGTGTATTTCTCATTAATGAGACATTCACTTTAACCAAACTCAACATCTCATAGGACGTAGCTACCTTTTTGTACAACAAACCAATCCGGAGGCTTCCGACTGCACGATTCAAGATCTTAAAAAGCTTCACAACATTTTCCCACATTTCATTTATATAATACACAAATATCATAATATCACATACTTTCCAGGGAACTAACAGCACATCTTTACTTAATTTCTTAACCCATAACTTATTTGCTTCTTCGACACGGTTATCCATATCTAACGCGTAAATTTATTGTTCATATGCTCCAACTGTCACACATTGCCCCTTAACATCCATTTAATAACTTGAATAACTTTATTACCTGAAACTGAAACCCGATATTAATGTTGGACCTCGTTTTTTTATTTTCTTTATTTAGGCTTATGCATTAGATGGTTCTTTAATGCAATATACGTTTCGTTTTTGTTTTACTCTTTATATTGGGCCATAGGCCATTTGTAAAGGCCCATTAAGCCGGAGAATGAATGAAAACCTAGGTGCATGGTTGTACACTATAAATAGTGCACTATTCATCCATGCACCATAACTTCTGTTGCACTTTCTCTCTCTACCTCCATTAATTGCTCTCTCTACGCTTTTACTACTTTTGATTCGAGATCCGAGTGATTCTAGTGATTTCTGCTCACTAGTGTCGCGGATTAATATGAACTAGTTGTTAGATACATATCAGGAATCTACAATAGGTATAGGAGCTTCGGCTCAATTTTTGGGGTTTTTGTTTCTTCCACTTCGGATTTTGATCAATTTTGTAGTAGATTGAGCCTGTTTTTGTGTTAGATGCAAGATTTAGAGTATTTTGGACTTTAATCTTGCCAAAATGGACCATATCTAAGTTTTTGGGGTTAAACAACGTGTTTTGCAAGTTACAGTTCATCATTTCCATCTCACAATTCGCTGTGTAAAAGTGATTCGCAATTTGCAATCAACAGTGATTCACAATTCACAAGTCTAAGTGACTTGCAACTCGCAAAACCAAGTTATTCACAATTTCATAAACTCGCAATTCGTAATACAAGCAACTTGCAATACAAGCAACTCGCAATACCCAACAACTCGCAGTTGGCAAAGAGTAGTAACTCGCAATTTCCATTTTGTGAATTGTAAATTGAAGGACTTAGATATTTTTATAATTCTTTTCTTTCATCAAGTGACTTGAAAATAGCCTCCGAAGAGGAAATGTTGTTGAAACACTATCTTTTAATGGACAATGAATCTGGTTCTAAAAACAAACCACCAAAACTCATAAGCTCTGATGAATTTATTGTCTCGAAATACAAATTTAGGATTTTTGCAAGAACATATGTCATGAGAATACTGAACTCCATTGAAACATGACCTCATTGTCCGGTAATTATTAATTATGTTGGTGTAGAAGCTGAAAAGTCCTCTTAGTGCTTTAGTTCCCAAGGAATTTGAGTTATTAGTGGTTGATCAAAAGGCCCCCCGGTTACTTTAGCATGTGCTTGGACAAGAAGATTAGTCAGAGTGTAAATGAGTGAGTGTAAATGAGTGTACTAGAGCCAAGGATCATTGGGATTCTTTGGTGAAAAAGTTTGAAGGAAATATGGCTATGAGAGAGTCTCGAAAGAAAATGTTAAACAGGGAATTCAACATGTTCAACCATGTCCTTGGAGAAAGCATTGAATTCATTATTGATCATTTTGAAGCCTTAAATACCAAAATGAGAAGTGTGGGAATCATTCGCGAAGTCAGAAAGACCAATAAGAAACTACTTAAGTCACTCTCCTATACTTAGAATAGTAATGTGACTAATATTAAAAGGACAAGGAACATATATAAGACCTCTCTCATAGACTTGATTTCCATCATCAGATCATATGAAATGGATGACATACACAGAATGGTAAACCATGTGAGTTCACTTAATCAAGCAGGTCAGGAATTCCCTTCTTAAGTTAAGCTCATCTAAGTGTTCATGTTGCCGATGGTCTCAAGGGTGTTCAGTCCAACATTCAAGATGGGGTAAATCAAGCGTTCATTTTGTCTCTGGTTTGGGTGGCGATCTGTCTACTCAAAACGCCATTCAGAATATATGGTCAATTAGATGTGACGGACCGTAATTAGACGATCTGTCTAATCCGTATTATTTGCCTTCTAAGGGTAAAAACCATTTTTAACACTTTTTAATGATTTGCTTAACCATTGTATGATCATGTATAAGTATAAAAATATGTATACTATATATGGAAATAGCTTTAACAGAGGTATGATCAATTATAACTCGGATTTTTGCTTACACTAAATAAACGAACTTAAACTAATATTTAAACATCCCTATCTTACTTCCAAGCTATGTCAAAACCTAAAGATGAATGGTGATGAATTCTAACACTTCTAGAAAACTTAACTAATGCTTAATTCCTACTGCCTCTAACACCTTGAACCAACTTGCACTTGACTATAAACACTTGAAAACACCTTAGAACACTAAACTGCATGATCTTTGTGTGTATGGTGAAAATCCAATGCTGTGTGCATGAAATGGACGTCCAAGCATGAGTATTTATAAGCCAGGACGCAGAGATGAGTCATCAATCACGAGTAGCCACGTAGCAATCAATTTTGACATCTCATGCTAACACAGGCGATTAGACGAACAATTTAATTATGAGACGGTCTGTCTCATAACTACGACCCATCTCGTCTCAAAAGTACGGCGCAAGAGACGCCCTATATCATTTGGGAAACTCCGCGTCTAGGTTTGGTTATATGGATACCATTTAATAATGAGACGGACCATCTCATTCTACCTTTTGTAAAAATACAGATTGGACCTTGTACTTCAAGCTTGGAAAAATAACCAAATGGTCCCTCAACTTCTAAATTTGTCAAATTGGCACGAAAGTTTTTGGAATGTTACACAATTGTCTATTAGCTACCATTATAGAACAAAATAAAACAAGATCCACCTTTGGAATCAAGGAGGGTATGTAAATGTATAAGTTAATACAAAGCCCTTGGGGGCTCATAGGAAACCCCCACATAGTATGTGATCTATGTTGTCACAAACCCTTTAGCGTGCATAGGCTTTGGGGTCAAATGGATAGATGTCGAGTCAAAGTTGAAAAATGGGTCAAAGTTAATTAGCCATCCGTATAACTAACTCTAAAAAATAAAGAAAATGAAAAAAAATAAAACAGATAGCATACCTTGATTCATCTTCCACATCACTATAAGAAATTAGAGTGTTTATCAACACATAATTTACCTAGACAGGTAAATGTGTGGGTAGTTACCTACACATGTTTTTATATGTGTAGGTAATAGTTTATGGCATCTATTTATAATAACTGACAATTAATATGTGTTGGTAATACATTATTGCTACACTTAATGTTGGTGGTAAAATTCCCTCCAAATTTGACACTCAATTAAATATTAAATTACCTATACACGTGACAAAATTTTCATTATGTGTAGCTAAAATTTCTTCACATATATTCGTAACTAATATATGTGTGGATAATTGGTTATCTATACCAACACAAAATATTTATAAAAAATATATGTAGGTAACCGAAGTAAATATTATTTTGTTTTAATTTTAAAAAGTGACGTGGCAAAACAATTACCTACATATATTATAAAATGTAAATATGTGTAGATATTGGATCCATATAACTTAAGTCAATAACATTATATTTAATTGTTTTAGGAATGACATGGCAAAATAAACAAGTTTAGCCAAACTTGATTTCCTTTCGTTGTTGGTTTCCACGTGTCAACATGTAATCCATTGTTGGAGTTGGTTTTCGGTTCTAACCATTTACCCACACTAAAAAAGCGGATCCTATTAGGGGTTAGCAGAAAACCGAATTAACCGAACCGAAACCGAATAACCGAAAAAACCGAACCGAAGTATTAACTGTCGGTTAATCTTTTTGTTTTATGAAAAAAACGATATTTAGGTTTAGGTTTGGTTATCCATTTTAAAAAAACGATTTCATGGTCACCAAGTAATGATATAAACACCTTTAATGCACGCTCTACGAATTCATTAATTTCATCTCCATGAACCATTCTTTTTTTATTTAGTATCTACGTCATAAAGATAGATACAAGTAAGGTTACATTTTATTATACGTTTTAGTTAAACATATAGAAATTGGGGTGTATAGCCGAAATTCCGTAAAGCACCGCCCCGCCCTGCCGTTTTCGGCGGCGTTTCGAAGCCAGTGTTTTATACATAAGGTTCAAATGACACATATTTTGATTAATATAACCATTGGACATATCAAAAAAATTAATGTAGTAAGGTTCTTTCCTTAATATGTTTATGATTTGTGCTATGATGATAATAGTAATAGTAATAGTAATTAAGAGGAGGAGGAGGTTATGTGTGTGTAAATGTGCAAGAATAATAAAATATTTAGGGAAAATGCTTTTTACACTTAGAAGATGTAGTAGAATAATTTGCGTGTAGATTAATCTAACTTTTGTAATTTATTTAATAAAAAACTTTAAATTATTATTTGTGCACTTTAGCCCTTGAGAATTATTTAAGTGTTTTAATTTTAACCCTAATAATTTTTTCTAAACTTTGTTAACTTTGCATGTTAGCCCTTCAAAGTTTTTATAGTTTTAAATTATTTTCTAACTTTTGTTTTTGTTATAGTTTTTTATATACTTAAGTTATTGAGTATTTTATAATTTTTACATACGATATTTTTTTTTAACTTTGAGTATGATGTTACGAAATGCTTGTTTTTATTTATGCTAAAATGGTAAAACAAAGTTTTACAATAAAGTATATAAGTTTCATTCAGATATGCCATTATAACATGATTATTTTTATCTAATCCCACTGTTAAATAAGTTGTATTCTCAATAACGTATACAAGTCTCGTTAAAACATAGTTGTATTTGCAATAGTGTATCTTTTTTGTATCGTAAGTTATATAGCAAGTGTTTGTACCACGTTGATGTAACATCCCGAAATTTATACGAATAATATTTAATATATTATTTATTTAAGTTGGAAAAGTTTACTTGAGTTAGTAGAAAAATAATAAATTAACAAAGATGGAAGGATAAGTAGGCTATTAGATGGAATTAATTATGGATCAAAAAGGAAATATGAGCCTAAGGTTCATGGGTTTAAGGTGTAAGACCAAGAAATCCGGGAGTCCTACAGTTGGTAATCATTCCAAACAAATTCAATTTAATGATTAAACCGGTTTCATATAATTCAAAAACTCAATACATAGTATTCTTGCAGCGGAAAATTTACACAACATTCAAATATTATCCTTAAGACATAAAATGTAAATTAAAACTTTCTTAAATATTAACACGATAAGGGGCATCGACTAGAACTGTCTAGGGACCTCGTGTAGTCTTGAGCACCTCCAAGCTGTAATCTCATTCATCTCAATGAACCATTCTCTTTTTTATTTAGTATCTACATCATAAAGAGAGATACAAGTTAGGTTACATTTTAATATACGTTTTAGTTAAACATATAAAAATAGGGGTGTATAAAATATGCTTACCATCCGTTCTTTGTTACTAATCACAAAATCATACATCGCCATCATAACATAATAACTGCACTCCCATCCATTAGGTTTGTCACGATGCTAAAATATTAATTGAATTAACAATTACTTAATTAAAATATGAACATAAACAATTTGGAATAAACTAAAGAGAACTTACCATTAATCATATCTCACACTATCTTTTGTTTTATGGTGTTTTAAAATAATTCTGTAATCTTATAATATGAAAGAACATTTATACCTTTAAGTGAATCAAATATATGACCCTTCCATGTTTTTAATATTGGATTATGTTGAGGTTATATCAGTACCCAATGTCATCTTCGTAAGTAAGAAAACAATTTGAGTTAAACAACACTTACAAATAAAAACTAAACAACACTCTTTCATAACCAAGAGAAGGCTGAAATGTTAATAAGATTAATCATGATATAAAAAAATATCAGATTATATGTGGTGCTATAAACCATTATTTGTCCTTTTAAAAAGATATGACATCTTTTATGTGCACGATCACAAACTCATCATCATCCGGACAAGATAACTGTCAATATACTAAGTATGAAAATATGTGGTATTGTTTAAAACCTCTCGTGTCCCAGCTTCATACAAATATCTTTAATAAAAGTAGAAAAAGGAAATTTGATAAGGTAAGTAACACTTGGTTATACTGTAAAAAATAATGCCACAAAATATGTAAACAAAAAATAGTTGAACATACATGAAAAACCAATGCATAAAACAAACAGCTGCCCAACCATTGACACGTAATTTTATACCTGCCTCATATTCAACAGTCTCTTCAACATGTTTCTCATGCATCCCTTGCGGCGTGGTACAATCTAAAGACATGGCTTTTTTCAGCTTGAATAGCCACTTGTTTTGCTAATTCATATATGCTTGAGGACTTGACAAACTAACCGTTTTCTAAAAAATTTGCTATTTTGGTTTTATCTTTTGAAGGTTTAGATACAACAAGAAGCTTGGTAGGTTGATTAGCATCATGAACAACTCAATGGGTTTATACAAAGGAAATTATGTTATGAGAAAACTGTTTATCAATGAGCTTCATTAACAAGAAGTGATATTATTAGTCCATGTATATAAACACACACAAAATGTGATTACCAACTGATTAAAATCCTCATTGTTTTGTAATGTATACGAGTATATTTGATACTCGTTTCTTTCATCTCAAATCGTTTGTTGTGTGTGAGTAGATGTTTCTTCAAGCTACATTGGTAAAATACGATTTCTTTTATGTCGAATAATTGTAAATAATAATAATAATAATGATAATAATTTAACAATAATAAGTCACAAGTATTTTTTTTAATATTTTTATTATTATAGAAAAATAATAGGACATTGGTATTTGTTATTTTTTAATAAAAATAATTACATCTATTCGATATGAAAGAAATTGTGATTTTGCCAATATAGCTTTAAGAAACATTTACACACACATAAACGATTCCAGATGAAAGAAACGAGTATCAAATATACTCTTATGCATTACTACACGATGAGACCTTTAATCAGTTGGTAATCGCATTATATATATATATGTGTGTGTGTAGGAGAGGGCTATTTTGAGAACCATGGTGAGTTTTAAGAACTCAATTTTGAACCACACATTTAATTAAATGATTTGAAATATGTGGCTGAGATTAAATTTAGTTAAAAAATGAAGCAAGAGAGAGAATAAGTATTTTTGATAATTACAAAAGTTTAAACGTTAGTTACACATGTGTAAAAAGTCGATTCGGTGTGTAAAAAAATACCGTAATTTTTTGTACATCACTTACACTTACGTATTACACATGTGTATAAAAAATTCGAAAAAAAAATTGTTACGTTGAGTTCTTTCGAGTTCTTAAAACTCAAAGTGGTTCTCAAAAGAAATCAATCATATATATATATATATATATATATATATATATATATATATATATAGAGAGAGAGAGAGAGAGAGAGAGAGCAAGGTTATAATAAAAAGTGAATTTTTTCTAAGAAAGCGTAGAAAGTGTGCTTTCACAATTAGATCTAATAAACCACACCGCACAATAAACACACTTTCCATATCCACCATCAGATCAACATATCTAACGCACTAGATTACTTCTTACACTTCTTAGACACATTCTACTTTTTATTTTAACCCCACCTTATATATATATATATATATATATATATATATATATATATATATATATATATATCGGAGGATTATCATAAAAACAAGTAGTTGTCATTGGATCATGTTAATCAATGGTTGATATTTAAAATACCAAAAACCGACATAGTTTTCTAGAATTACTCTTTCATCATAATTATAACATAGTTTGCTAGAATTGTTCTTTCACCATAATTTGTAGTGTCACATGTCAAAAATATATTGGTTCTTACCATTCCTAGGAAACTCCTAATTTTTATTTGAACCTTTCTCTCTCTCTCTCTCTCTATATATATATATATATATGGATGGGTATGGGTGTGTGTGTTTGCATGTGTGTTTGTGCTTATATACATGGACTAATAATATCATTATTGGTTAACACGAGCATGTTCCTTTATATAAACCTACCAAGCCCATTCGTGATGCTAGTCAATCTGCCAAGCCTGTTGATGTATCTAAACCTTAAAAGAGAAAACAAAAATAGCAAACTTTTGGAAAAGGCGAGGTTAAGTCTTCAAATCGTATAAACTTTTGGAAAAGGCGAGGTTGTCAAGTCTTCAAATCGTATATGGATTTGCAAAACAAGCGGCTATTGATGCTGAAAAAGCCATGTCTTTAGTTCGAACCACGCCGCAAGGGATGCATGAGAAACACATTGAAGTGACTGTTGAATATGAGGCGGTTATACAATTATGTGTTAATGATTGGGCATATGTTTGTTTTATGCATTGGTTTACCATGTATGTTCAACTAGCTAGTTTTGTTTAAATATTGCGGCATTAGTTTTTACATTATAACCACGTGTTTCTAAATTTATTGCATTTCTTTTCTACTTTTATTTTAGGTGTTTGTATGAAGGTGGGAGACAACCGGGTTTAAATAATACCGCATATTTTCATCCTCGGTATATTCGATGTGACATTGTCTCGGATGATGAAGAGTATGTAATCGAGCACATAAAAATATTATATCTTTTCACAAGGACATACAATGATTTATGGCACCACATATGATTAGGTATATTTTTTTTCATATCACGATCATTCTTATTAACACTTCAACCTTCTTTTAGTTATGAAAGAGGTCTTATTAACACTTCAACCTTCTTTTCGATATGAAAGAATGTTGTTTAGTTTTGTTAAGTGTTGTTTAACTCAAATTGTTTTCATACTTACGCATACGACATTGGGTACTGATTTTACTTCAACATAATCCAATATTAAATCTTGAAAAGGTCACAAATTTGATTCACTTAAAGGTACAAATGTTTGTTTATATTACGAGATTACAAAATTATTTGAAAAGGTCATAAAAAGAAAATGATGTGGGACATGGTTAATGTAAGTTCTCTTTCGTTTATTCCAAATTGTTTATGTTCATATTTTAATTAAGTAATTGTTAATTCAGTTATTTTTTTAGCGTCGTCAACAACCTAACGGATGGGAGTGCGGTTATTGTGTTATGATGGCTATGTATGATTTTGTGATTAGTAACAAAGAACATATGGTAAATCATATTTTATACACTTCTATTTATATATGTTTAACTACAACGCATATTAATATTTGATATAACGTGTATCTATCTTTTTGTTGTAGTTGGTAAATCAAAAAAGAACGGTACATCGAGATGAAATTAATGAATTTGTAGAGCATACTTTAAATGTGTTTATATCATTACTTGGTGACCGTGAAAATATGGAAGATGAATGAAGGTATGATATCTCATTAGTTTTTTTTTTCAATTTCTTCATTTGTTTAGAGTTAATTACATGGATGGCCAATTAACTTTGACCTGTTTGTCCACTTTGACTCGATATCTATCCATTTGGCCCAACGCCAATGCACGCTAAAGGGTTTGTGACAACATAGATCCCATGCAATGTTAGGGGTTCCTAGGAGCCCCAAAGGGCTTTGTGCCAATGCACGCTAAAGGGTTTGTGACAACATAGATCCCATGCAATGTTAGGGGTTCCTAGGAGCCCCAAAGGGCTTTGTATTAACTTATGCATTTATATTTCCTCGTTGATTCCAAAGGTGGATCTTGTTTTTTTTCTTCTATATGGTAGCTAATAGACACTTTTTTTTATATATATTGGTAAGTGGCAAAGATATTGTAACCTGTGGTGAATAAAGGAGGTTGCATGATATCGAATGAAGTTTTTAAATAGTTGTTTATATACAATTATAGGGAATGTCTAGATATTTTTGCATGCTTTTTAATGCTTTGGATTTGCTATAGCTAATTTTTATATATATAAAATGACTCACTTGTATTGATTTTATATATGTTTATATGGTTTTGAATTAATATGTATGGATTAAATGGTAAAATTGTGAATTAATTAATATATGAATTAAATATGAGAATGAGTTGAAATTTGATTCAAATAAGGCGGTGCTAGTTTTATGGTAAAATGAATGAACTTAGCCGGTGTATGTTAAATAAGACGGTTTTGTTTGTTCAATTAAGGAGGTGAATATTTCGTAAATAAGAAGGTCTTGCTTGTTTGTTCAAACAAGGCGGTGCATATCAAATATGACGGTATCGTTTAACACGATCAATAAACTGCCATATATAATTGAAAAGCGTGATATTTGTTCATTATATTTGTACTAGTGAGAATTCGGAAAATATCATACTGTACTAAACCAGACCGGTACCGGTATCGAAGACTCAAAACTTGGTATTGACGGTACCATATTGGTACCAGTACCGAAAACGCTCATCCCTTGGGGTGAGCAAGATAAGGGTAGGACCCTTGAAACCCGGTCACCCGACTCGCAAAACCCTTTATTAGACCCGTGTATATAATAAGGGTCGAGTTAAGGGTCTTTAAATTTCATCTTAAAGGGTAAAGGGTTTCAAGGGTCTGACCCTTTGACCCGTTTACTAGTTTCTAGATATACATCAGATTCTTGATTCATTGGAAATTTAGGAGAGATTTGTATTTCAAATATGATTCACCCACAATTTCCCAACTACTAAGAAAATAAAACTTAATGGGCCGTATAACTAACTTGAAACAGATATATGGGAGCCACTTAATTGTTTTCTACATGTAATTTATGAATGCAAATATTATTTGCATCCGTTCAAATGCTTGATAATCGTACGAAGTTAGACTTTACTGTGTTACTGAATGAAAGTATAGTTATTGTAGGATTCATAAGATAAAGTAATGTGTGAGATACGCAACTAGTAAATGTGAAAAAAGATATGTGATTACTGTCTTAAGGATAAAGGGTTTGACCTTGAGTCATCCCTATCAAATAGTGATGCATATGTTTGTTGAAATAAGTGATAAAGCAAAACAGTTGTTTTGTTTTTTTTTTCATTAAAAAGCTTAAATGGAATACGTTTCAAAGTAAAACTCCGTACGTGGTTCTTTAACCATTGGCTGGAGAGTTCAAACTAAAGACGAAATTCTTTTGAAACTCTAGTTTTGTTCCCCCTATTATAATACAGACATGATCAAAAGGTAATTAACGTGTGGCTGCTTTAGTGATAATGAGTTTAATAACGATTGATGAAAGATGATTCTTGTTATTACCTTTTGTTGGATAAAAAACTAATGAAATACTACCTTGAATGAAAGACGTACCTTGAATAAAAGAAGGTATCTTGAATAAAAAACACTTTAACTTTGATTTGCAGAATGAATGGAACCAAAATAGAGCCAGATATATACTTCAGTTATACAAGATATATGTGTACTTTTTAAATTTTAAATTATTCTTGTTTTAATTTAAAATTCTAAAAAGGATACATGTTAATCACAAATTCGTATATGATTACTAGTTTGAATCGAATCTAATTCGAATGTCCAATGTTCAAAACCGGAATTTGAATATACAATTTGAATTAACATCTAGTATAAATTCTTTGTATGTTATTTATATAGAAAGAATATATAACGGTTGTTTCTCATAATTCTTTGCTATTAATTAATAATGATACGTATTTAATTATTAGATAGAAAGAATATCACTAAAGCACACACTAGAAAGTGCTTCGAAAAGTTTCAGCATGTGCATGGAGCCGGAGCCCGGCATGTTCGCCCGTTGGGCCAAGTGTTTCCCCACTTCCGTGTCTTCGTCTTTAGATAACAAAAGGTGTAAAAGTTTCAGCATGTGGGTGGAGCCAGAGCCCGGCATGTTCGCCCGCTGGGCCAAGTATTTCCCCGCTTCCGTGTCTTCGTCTTTAGATAACAAATAGTGTCCGCTCCTTAGGTCGCCAAACTATGACGAGAGTTTCACCTTTTGAAGCGCCAGCCACGTAGGACGACCGTTCCAGGCCGAGTCATAAAGGATTTGATGACTCAAGGTGCATATAGGAAAAGGCCTAGTCATAAAGGATTTGATGACTCAAGGTGCATATAGGAAAAGGAGAGTAAGGGAAAGAGGGGGCAGCCCTCGGCCCGATCATCCAATTCGCTGCAACAGATAGGCATGGTTTTGTAGTAAAAGCTACTTCGTCACTTTGAATTATTTGTTGTCAATTTTTTAATTAATGAAAAAAAACTTAATATTGTGATTTTATTAAGTTTGTTTTTACCGATCAAATATGGCGGTAACAAATTAATTAAATGTCAAATATCAAAATGATGGTCACAAATTAATTAAAGAGTAAAGTGTCATTTTTGAACTTCTTGTTTGGCAAATAATGTGAATTTAATATATTTTTTTATTTTTTATTATTATTTTTTTTGCATATGGACCATCCACATTTTTCAGTTCTTGCCAATTACATCCAAATTACTAACACCGTTAAATTTAATCGTTAAGTCAGGGGTAGACATGTCTTTTCACTCTTTCCTTATTATAATACTTATTTAAGTGAACTGCGGTTTTCGTCCACGTGGTTTGTCCAAATCTGCAGTTTTTGTCCAGCAGTTTCAAATTTGTAATTTTTTCCCATGGTTTTATTCATTTGCAATTAAACCCGAATTCATTAGTCTCGTTATGTTTGGTCGTTAAACCAATCAATGTGCCCTTCATGTGAGGGGTAGTTTTGTTCCTTTTTTTCTTTTTCCCAAAATACACTCAGCCTCTTACGTGAGGGGGCTTGCAATTTAGGACAGAGGTATATTTGGGGAGAAAAACGACAAAACTGGTCGTCACGTGAGGGGTACACAGATCGGTTAACAACCAGACTTAACGAGGTTAAGAAATTCGGGTTTAATTGCAAGTGAAATGAATGTAAAAGGACAAAAAATGCAAACTTAAAACTATTGGACTAAAACTGTAGATTTGAACACACCACAAGGACGAAAACCGTAGTTCACTGAAATAGATATTATAATAAAGAAATAGTGAAAAAACATGTCTACTATTGACTTAACGATTGAATTTAATGAGGTTAGTGATTTAGATTTAATTGGCAATGATTGAGAAACGTGGATGATCTATATGAAACAAATAAAAATTTTAGATTAAATTCGCATTATTTTCCAAACTATAAAAATGAAAATGACATTGTACTCTTTATTAAATCTCAAGTTATCAAGGATGGCGGTTCAACAAGTTAATAATTAAACTGAAAAGTCAAAGGTTAAATATCAAAATGCTGGTGTTCTTTCAAAGCGTCTTAAATTTTTTCAAGGCTGGTGTTTTTCTAAATTCTTTTCTGGACTGCCTATTTTTTTGCTAGTGAATTTTTCATAAAGTAGGTTTTTATAGTCGTGTACTTTAGGAAACACACAGGTCCTTAGCAAAAATTTAGGAACACACATGTGATTTAGTTATGTGTAGGAAGGAATTCAACCTTTTGGTCTCTTTCTTCATAGAACCTTACGTAATCTATTATAAGATTGCATACTCATGTAATTTGAATATTTGATATTCGACCATTCAACCTGAACTTTATGTGTGTTTAACTTCGTGTAGCAGTGTAGGTCATCTGAATTCTCTAGGACTATATAACTTTGTGTTCTAAGAAATCTGTATAACTTTGTGTTCGTTTTACACGTAGACCTATATAACTTTGTGTTCTAAGAAATCTTCAATATCATCACGATTTAGATTTTGAAATTAAGCTATATATTCCTTCTTCATTAATGGTTCAAATAAACATGAAAAATCAAATATAAAGCAATTAGTCAACGTAGTCAACATTCTTATCCCTAAAAACAATAGATATACAACAAGTACATGGCATAAAAAACAAGTAAAATTTACGTATGTCATAATATATATTTTTAATTTCAAATCAAAACTCTGGGCGCGTTCGTCTTATGGAATGGAATGTAATTGGAATTGGAATTTGCATAGGATTTTGAATTTGAATTAACTGGATTTGGAATTTGAACAATTTAATAGGAATTTTATTGGAATTGGAGGGAATTGAATTCCAATTGCATTTTTAATGTGTTCGTTTAACAAATTAATATGAATCGTTTTTTAGTTTGTTTTTTTAACAAGGATAATGACGAAAACATTTTTTTTGTTTTAATTTATATTTTGTGTTATGATTTTTTTGAATTTTTATTATGGGTTTTCTATTAGGAACAAAAACCATCAAAAAAATATTCAAAAATAATAATAATAAATTCATAACTCAAATTACATATAAAAAAACAAAAAAGGTAAAAAAAAGTTAAAATGTTTTATTCGTTATCCTCGTTTAAAAAAAAAAGCTCAAGAAAAGATTCCAATGAATTACCTTGAATTCCTCCACATTTTGGAAGGATAATGAATTCCTTAATTTAAAGAAATTTGAAGGAATTGAATTCCAATTTCAATTCTTTGAACCAAACACACCAAAATGGAATTAAGATTCCAATTCCAACGAAACAAACACGCCATGTCATGGGATTTTAATTACAATTCATTTGAATTCACACGAATTATGTAAAACGAACACGCCCTAAATATTATATTTTGTTGGGTTGAATGTTTGATCATATTGTGATCACTTGAATTGGTTGACTATTGTTGATAAACTAGAATGTTATATATACAGGAAAGAGAGTGCCTAACTTGAGTAACTAGATCATCTATAAATGAGGAGAATATCCTCACGTGCATAATATTTACACAATATTATTATAAAATACAAAATACTAATACTAATACACCCCCGCAGACGAAGTAGTAGCCGGTCGAATGCAAAGACTGGACTTGAACCGAGTGAAGAGTTGTCGAGGTAATCCCTTAGTAAATATGTCCGCATACTGGTAGTTGGTGGGAACATGTAAAACACGAATAGATCCAAGACGTACCTTTTCTCGAATAAAATGGATGTCTAATTCAACGTGTTTGGTACGTTGATGCTAAACCGGATTGTTGGATAGATACATGGCAGAGATATTATCACAGTATATAATCGATGCTTGTCGGATAGGTACACGAAGCTCAAGAAGGAGGTTACGTAACCATGTAAGTTCAGCTGCCGTGTTTACTACACCCCGATACTCGGCTTCAGCACTCAATCTTGAGATAGTATGCTATCGTTTCGAGGACCACGATATCAAGTTATCACCGAGGAAAACACAATAGCCCGAGGTGGATCGTCTAGTGTCGGGACATCCCCCAATCGGCGTCAGAGTAAGCCGTGAGTTGGACCGATTTGGATGCCGATAAATGTAGCCGTGAGTTGGACCGATTTGGACCGAGTTGGACCGAGTTGGACCGATTTTGATGTATCTTATAATTCGTTTAAGATAATTAAAATGAGACTCACGTGGTGCATGCATGAAAAGGAAAACTTGATGGACGGTGTAGGCAATCTCGGGTCGGGTGAATGTCAAATATTGTAGTGCACTTGCGAGGCTACGGTAAAGAGTGTCGTCGTTTAATAACTCATCCGCGGTTGCACTAAGCTTTGTCTTTGTGTCGGCTGGAGTGGTGCTTGGTTTGCATTGTTGCATGTTGGCACGTGCAATGATGTCTTCGGCATACGATTGTTGGGAAAGAACGAGACCATGTTGTGTACGTTGAACATGTATTCCCAAGAAGTGATGTAATTGTCCTAAATCGGTCATTGCAAATTCGCGTGACATGGATGAAATGAAATGTTGCAGAAGGTTGTTGTCTGATGCGGTGAGAATTATG